>NW_026861198.1:0-107847 GCF_026571515.1 Ruditapes philippinarum | reverse complement strand
AATTTATTTCTAGTTCTTTGAAAATTTATGAGGGATTGGAAGAGAAAAAAAAATTTTAAATTTCGATGAGCCATTTTTTTAAAAAAACATTTTAATTTCCGAAAGGGGTTTAAAATTTTTTTAGACCTTTGTTGCGTTTGATTTTTATTTTTTATTATATCTTTAATTAAAAGCTAATTATATATGTTTTAGATTAAAGTATTTAATTCCGAGAACAGTAAAAGTTTCTTTTTCCCAAGTCAGATTTTCTCCTATTTGAAATTCAATATTACTTCCTGTCATGCTTCCAAACCAAATAACTTTTGTTTTTTTCTATATTGATGTGAAAGCCGGATGCATGAGAAAGAATTTTAGCACCAAAAGTGTATTCTTTACAGATTTTTCTATACCATTCAAAGTAAGAGATGTGTCATCTGTACTGTGAAAAAAGGTGTGCCTTATTATCTATTTTAATACCAGTAATACTGTCATTTTTACGTATTAAGACGGCCAATACATCTGCACAGAGAATGAAATATAGGGGGATTTTGGGTCTCCTTGGCTACAGACACGTTTTATAGAGAACCAATCTGATATTTGTCCATTTGTTTGAGCACACGACCTTATATTTGAGTAAAAGCATTTAGCCATTTCTTAATAGAGCAACCAAAATTAAAGAAGTCTAATGTTTTATATATAAATGCCCATTCTAGAGAATCAAAAGCCTTTTCAAAATCGATAAGTAAAAGTAGGCCAGGTATATTATTTTTTCTGTAAAATGAAAAAGGTCATATAAGCTTCTAGTATTTTCTCCTATAAAACGGCCAGAAATAAAACCGGTTTGATCTTCATGCATCAAAAATGGAAGGAATTTTTTAAAATTCTATTTGCGATACAAGCTGATGCGCTTTTGTAGAGATATTGGACGCCAATGTTTTGCAAGTCTTTTGCTGTTTCACCCTTATGAATACATAAAATGACACCTTCTTTTAAAATTCGTTTAAAGTTCCCTGTCGTTGAAATTATTTATGTTTATACAGTATGCGGATTTGAATTTCGATTTTTTTATACAACCACTGGCTAGTGAGCCTTAAAACATGATGAAATAGCCGCTGTTAATATGCCATTTGTTCTGTCTGTATCTCTTACTTTACTTGTTTCTATAAATAGTACAAAAATTGCCTATGATTGTTACTATTTGGGGTCAGTACAGATTTTGAGTGGATCCCTGCCGAAAACATAAACCTAACGCCGAAAAATAAAAACAGAAAAAGTACGTTAAAACATCATGTTTAGCGGCCGAATTCGATTCAAAATGTTCGGTCCCCGGTGCAAATCATAAACAGTCCGTAACCTATGATCAGGGATAAAACATTAACAAATTTTAGAGCCCCGTTCGAGAATTTGTCTTTTGAAACGGTTTATAGTTTTCTTACTTAACCCCTTTTAGGGGATAATGTCATTAAAAGCAGACGCAAAAAACAGGATTTTATAAAATAAAAGTATAAATATTAACAAAAAAAATTATTTCAAAGATTTGATGTAAACAAAACTATTTTAGGAAAAATAATTTTTGCAAAAAGAACATCAACCTTTTCTAAAAAAAGAAAGCTGTAACACGAGCTTCTTTCTAAGAAGATAGTACTTTGCAACATGATAAAAATGGTTTACAAAGATCAGTTAAATGATAAAAAGGTCTCGTGTGGAGTCACGCAGTATTCTGTTACTGATACCATCGTGTACAGATGCTTTTTCTACTTTTAGAGATCGGTCTTGAGAGAATAGAATTTTTTGATTGTCTACATTTTGTAGCGGGGGTATATGATGGCCTCTGTGAAGTAAAGATAAACTATTTTAGTGTTTTCCACCAGTCTTTTGAAGATAAGGCCCATGTTTTTAGTTTGTCTGATTACTTTGTGTAATATATTGATTTAAACTCTCTGATCTGACATATTATTTCATTTCGTAATTGTTTGTATTTTAGCCAGTGAGTGTTTGATAATGTTAATTTTGCCTTTCTATAAAATCGTTTACGTTTATGAATATTTGATATGATAGTATATGGTATCCATGGAGCTTCTAATGGCCTGACATGTATATTTGTTTGGTATACTGGTTTTAGAGAGACGAATAATTTTGTTTGAACTGTTTTCGGCGTATTTGTTGAAATCAAAGCATTCGTCCTATTGAAAATTATATAACACATTTGGAAGCTTATCGTAATCATACCGATTATATTCCCAATATAGTACGTTATAATCTGTGTTGTTTTGGTTTCCGATATTAAAAAGGCAAAATATTGGAATATGGTACCGCTGTTTTTTTTCAAGTATATGCTCGGTCACCCAAGATTTGATAATTGTATTTTTGTTTGTAACAAAGACAAGATCGATTAATGAATGAGAGGATTATTTCATCAATAATTTGTTCCATGTTAAATTGTTGACAGATGGAATTTTTTTTCTGTTTGTGATATTGTTGTGAGCACCATAATTGAAATAACCTTTAAAGATATTATCATTAATATTTGAGTCAACGGATAATTCAATATATAAAATCTCTAATATCACTAATTCAATATGTATTTGCGTTTGGAGGACGATTAAAGGACCGAATAAGATATGTTTATTATTTTCAAATGTTAATAATGTCCGTATGTTTTGTGCACGACTAAGTTATTAGTACCTTCTAGAGCCTGTAAGATACTTCCTTTCGGGTTTATGGAAGGACAAAAGCGAAAAGTCATCGGTTGACATTGAATCATTAAGCCATGTTTCCGAGAAAACAAACATGTCAAATTCTGGTAAAGAGAAGATCGAGCTTATGTCGTATGCTCTGTACATTTCAATCGACCATTTGTTCTCTTTAAGTACTCAAAAAATGATTATTTTAATTTTTAAAAGAGCCTGTATACCATGTATGATGACAGTGTGTTTACAGATATCAAGTGTAAGCATAATATGGTTTTAAACTATTTTGACTTTAAACTGTATACCCACCATTTACACCTTAGTGGCATATCACTTTAATTAAGTTCATTGAGGTGAGATTGATAAATTGGAATTGCAATGCGCAATTATATGTAATTACCTTTCTTTTTTAATTTCTGAACGTTACAGTTTGAATGTTTCTTTACTTAGTGGGAAAGTGTACACAAACTATAGATGCCCAATGATTCAGAATAACATTTGATAATTCGAAAACTTAGAAGAGAAAAATATGATGAGTATTTAAGTGAATACAAAAATAAAACGAGGTGGTTAATGGTTCATTTAACTTGAATGTAAATGAAATTTCAAAGGCTCATCATGAATTATGCACATAATCGAAAAATGTGACCATAACATCAATAAAGTATGTTTAAACTAAAATGTCATTCAGGGGGAATATAAAGGGGTTGGGCAGATTCATAATTATAACTATTGATATATGTTTAATGTCCTCCTCACTTTTCGCTTGTTCTCTTTCATTTACAGAAAATAATCACATCAACAACAATTATGATAACACCAACACCAAAATAAAGCTCCAACCAACAAAGCAATCATGAACTAATAAACGAAACAACAACAACATTTTGAGGAAATAATCAGACCTGATTTTATTTCGGGATTTATATATGAACCTACAGAGGAGACCAACCTTCAATATGATTAAAATTTCCATTGAAAAACAACTTAACTCAAACAACCTGGACGAATGCCGCATTATCATAATTTATAAATATGTAATGTCAACAATGTTTGAAAAGGAAGTTACGGATAAGATATTATCAAATAAATACCCTTGCTGACAAAAAAGCTTATAATCAATGATCCTAAAGGACAATATAACTTGTGTTTAAAATCTAGACTAACTGAAGAATGAAGCAAATGGTTTGAATATGAGTTAACATTTAAAACGTCACTAAACAAACTTGAAACCGTTGTTAAAATACTAAACTAATCATGATATGAGCCGTGTAACGACAAAACCAACGTAACGCGTTTGCGATCAGCATGTATCCAGCCCAGCCTGCGCATCCGCGCAGTCTGATCTGGATCCATGCTGTTCGATATCAGTTTCTCTACTTGTAATAGGGTTTGTGCTGGCGGATATCATGAGTCATCATTATCGTTTGAATATTGTGTGTTAGATAGTAGAATACACATGCATGCATCATACGACGATTGATCAGAGTGCGCTTAATAATTCAACACAATGCTATAGGCTAAAACGTTGATTTTTACATCTTATCTCGGACGCCTTGAATATTAGATTTCAGGAACGGACTTGATGATTAAATATTGAAAAGTGTAAACACAACGCTATAAAATTAGTTCATCTGCTCATATTAAAAAAGAGTGTTCGTAAAATCTCATTGACATTGGAACTTCTTTGTGCTATTTTTATGCAATTCATATGGAATTTAGTCTGTACATTAATCATCTAAGTTGTTGTTACATGAAAATGAACATATAATTGCACATAACGATAACATACCATTAATGCTGTATTTATAGCGTCTTATCAACCTTTTCAGCCGCAATTTACACATTAAATATAAAGTAACATGTCATCAAGGTCCGATCGTTTAAAATACGTTTACATATGTTCGAAAGTTTTCACGTTTGCAATGGCAGTAACTATTGCATTTCTTACTTATATTAGACTTGATTCAACATTGCCTTGGAATGTAGAAATAATT
This sequence comes from Ruditapes philippinarum, assembly GCF_026571515.1. Taxonomy (NCBI): domain Eukaryota; kingdom Metazoa; phylum Mollusca; class Bivalvia; order Venerida; family Veneridae; genus Ruditapes; species Ruditapes philippinarum. The sequence continues at coordinate 103,181 of NW_026861198.1, read as the reverse complement.
TTAACCGAGAAAACAAATGCTTTTGTACAAAAGCAGTGTAATGGTACACAATTCCCTTTACAACTAAACACGGAGGAAAAATGGGGGTCGAGTTGACTTGAACGAAACAATTCATGTTATTTCTGCATACTACGTTCAGGAAAGGGAAAGAGTGTTTATCATTGGAACAAAGCCTTTCTTTGAGGTTTCTCTTATATGTCAACTTTGGTATACCAGTTTCAAAGATAGCAGATGGCATGTCCAACAGATTATTGCAAATGTGGTTGCTCCGATCGGAGCAACAGGGTCCAAGTAAGTTGTTTTATCCCAATCCGCAATTGTCACCATTTCACTTTGTAATTCATTATAGCGTTGTAATTCTGTTCTGCTCCATCTGGAACATTGATGCCGATACTTTTAGAATGTTTTTCGAGGGTGTTTACAGCTTAAGTCAATTCTTATGGACGTGCGAGATTGTGCACGCTCCATTTCTTCTGATAAACAAACCAAACCAATATTATGTTTAACAGTTGTTTTGTATTTGTATTTGCTTGCATTGCTCTCAGCAACACATGTTTCAAAAATATACATCATGTACGCGTATTAATTTTGAGGTTAGAACGCTTACAACGTAAAATTTGAAATTCTTTAAAATATTAACAAGGGTATTTAAAGAGGAAAATATGCAAAACATAAAAAATAAAGAAATATTACATATACAATAAAACTTAAAGTAAAAATCGACCTTTTAACTATGATACTTAGTCCGATTTGTGTTAAAAAAATAAACGCTTTTCCGTTATTGTGCCATTTTGTATAATAAAATGATATAGTGTGTCATATCGCATAACAAAAAAAAAACAAAAACAAAAAAAAACAAACAAACAAAAAACACTAGAATGAGTGAATTTTTTAATTAGTTCATTGGTCTAAACTTACATAACATTTTAAATAATCCATGCACAAAAGTATTTTCAAATGCAAACACAATGTCTCGGCCTGATATCAAATATGGTGTTGTTTTGTAAAACTTTGTCATCGACAGCAATTTCTTATTTTATGATAAATTTATTCTAACATACATTATACTTAAGAAGACTCCTTTTTGTGCTATAAACAGAGCGATCATTACTACGCCAGTTTAGGAGATAGTTATCTTATACGGTAAATTTGATTAATTGTATTCCTTTAAAATCTCAAAATTTTCCACTGCTTCGGGATTTACATAGGTGATTCAAGTTGACACAGTTTTTGCGTTGTGAGGCACTGTTATTTTATCAACAGGTGAAAATAGTCATTACACCTATCTATGTTGAAAATTGTAATACACATCTGCATGTTAATCGCGCCACTTCAATAACAGTGACGTTATGTTTAATTTGTGTAAATCATGTAAATAAATAAATAAATAAATAAATAAAATAAATAAATAAATAAATTAATTAATATATTAATAAATAAATAAATAAATAAATAAAATAAAAAAATAAATTAATTAATAAATAAAAAACATGTTAATAAATAAATAAATAAATAAATGCAATTCATAATCAAGATAATAGAGAAATGATGCAAAAACTGAACAAAATAATTAATGAAATTAATAAAGAAATAAAGGAAGTCTTATGAAATACAAAAAGAGAAAGGAAGAAAGACAACCAACCATAAATTAGTTAAACATAAATGAATTAATAAATATTTAGATAAATAATTAAATGAAAAATGAAAAGAAGAAGAAATGAGTCAATAAATTATTAAATTAATAAATGAATGTAAGGAAATAAATAAATAAAAAAATAAATCGTTATAGATACAAATGCAACAGATGTTTTGATAGATAAAATTAAAAGTTACATCTAGATAATGATTGTGCTAAAAGTTATATTCATACTTATAACATAAACTTATATGGCATTATGTTAACTATGGAGATGCTCTGAACCATCAATAATAAATTTCTAGGTTGCAAATAATACCTTTAGAAATAATGTCCGTAAAGCTTCAGGTGTTTCGAAAAATCGGTTTACATACAAAAACAATTATCTAAGATCTTGAAATTGGCAGTATAAATTTGAAAACAATATGATTGTAATTTTATTTTAAATTTATGTAAATGTTCGCAGCAATATACTCTTTAACGATATTTTTAAACAGCCTATTGTGTAATGCGATGACGTCGCACATTACCATATTGGCTTTGAAATGTGTATATAAATCCTTCAATTATATGATAAATTTTCTTTCTTTGTAATCGAACGTATCCAATTTGTAAATTCAATATTTTTTTATTGTCATTTTAATACGATTGTATACAATAATCGAACATACTCTTTACATGTTTGTATTTTGTATATACATCTGTATATATATTTTTGATGAATAAGCATGCCTTTTTGATATCTTTTGAAATACAGAATAGTGTAAATGCTGCTACACTTCTTTCTTGTTTTCATTTAATTCTCATAGACAAATGACACACCTGTGCACATCCGATAAATCTCGACTAGCACTGTAGTGAAGTTGAAATGCAAGTTGACATTTTTGGGTGAGGGTTTACGTCGCACTAACAAAGTATTGGTCATATGACGACTTTCAAGCTTAACTAGTGGAAGAAGAGCTCAAGTCTCCTGTCGTGCATTATTTCAGGCACGAACGAGGATCTTAGTAGAACCAACGACGTTCCGTAAGCTAGCAAGATAGCTTCCTCACATGAAAGACGTCAGTTCACACAACGGCGTGGGACATGTGGTTTGAAGTCAAAACATTTTAACCAGTTGGCAATAACGCTTCGATAGCTTATATTTGAGAGATAAACTTAAGATTGACTGTTCAATTTAAAGACATATTTGTACAGGATTGAAAACTCAAAACACAAAGACTATTCTATTTATTTATAGAAGTATTAACAGAGATCTTTCTATATTGTATGTATAATCTAAAGTTAGCAACAACTGTGGTGAATGTCATTTACATCTTCTCATATATTATGTCCTTTACCGAAAATTAAATATTTATTAGTTGTTTCTAGGAGCCCTTCTTAAATAAGAAAACAGAGATCCGCAAGGGAGAACGGCATCCAATGAGCTTCTCCCAAAACAACACAAAACCACCGGTAAAAACAATAAACAAAGTATTTTGCTTAGGAAATAAACAAGCATAATATGAATGAATAAAATAATAATTCCAAATAGTGAAATAACATGTATGATACAGAAAATCCTAAACATAATAAACATAGGTTATGACATTTTTAAAATCATTATCATCTTTATCATTATCATCATTTTATCTTATTTTTATTATTGTCATTTATTATATACTTATAAATGAAATATTGAGAAAAAATGATGGAATGTAATGCATATTCTCATTTTCAATAGTTAAAATTGTAAAAACATATTTTTAAACTGTTGTGAAACATTTTTTCCGTATTTCATACTCGTGTCTTGCTGAACCACTTTCTTCCAAATGTAGCAATACACAACATTATAGGGAAATTCTCTCTGATTGTAATGTCAAAAAAGAGAAAAATGTCGATAATAAACAAAATATTCAAGTATTTTCTATAACATAAATGTATTTTTTTTTCATCTTTTGGTATGAAAATTATTATATTACACTCGTAGTTACAGCCACTAATGAAATATTTATTTTCATACCACTCGATGAAAATAGATTTAGTATTTATAGGAAAATCTTGTGAATGAGTATCCTCTATTCTGTTGCAATATTTTTCATTAATAATTATTGCCAATGCATTGTTACACGCTTTATCTCAAAAGATAAGATGTCTTATACATATTCCATAATAAAACGAAAGATGAAATATTATTACATATAATCACACATTTAAAACAAACATATAAGATCTTTACATGTCTTTCTGTCTAAAAATTCAATAGAAACTTATTGTGTACACACGCTAAACAAAAAGTTAACATATAAATTTCATATCAACTGAATTATCGACAGTATTTCCTAAAATAACATAAAATATATATTTAAGTGTAGTTTTTAAGCATATACAGCTCAACTTCATATATACAACTAATATAAAAATGCATGAATATGAAAAACGGTAACGCGTATCAATGAATGAAATATACTGGTGAGAGTGCAAAACAACCACATGTCATATATACAATATTATTTCAGACAATACAACCGTGGTCTTATACATATCACTATCCGGCATTCAATGAATCAAATTTTAATTACAATAATATATAACTTTTTTTTTAACACTGAAATAACTTAAACTATAAACTCTGTAATTGAATTAGAGTGCGTCTTTGTTTTATAGTGCTATTAACAACCTGAATCGTTTGATCCTTACACCCTCCTCAACATCATTGCAGAGCTTTTCAACGCAATTGCATTATTAAAGCCGACATGAACGTGTCCGCAAACATTCTTTGCGGCACCAGTAATATTGCATGTTGCTCCCGGTTTTGCGTAATATCCATTCAGATTTACATAGCCGCAGTTTTTATACCACCATGCTCCGTGACGCTCAACGGCGCAATTTTGTACAACGGAATCAAGGTCACGGTCAAAAGTTGAAAATGGTTTCAAATTGTGATACTTCAATCCCCTTTCTTCAGAGCCAGCTGAAAAAGAAAACAATAGTTACTTATTAAGTATTAATAAACACTGATAGGCAATGTTTAAATTTTACGTCGATTGTTTGCATAAAATGTTAAAATAGAAACAAACAATCCCTAATGAATGTTCAAAGCGACAAAGTTAGAAATGTTGCATGTTCGGTTTGATGAAGCCTGTTCATGAAAGTGCAAGGTAAAGTCCATGCCCCCTAGCCCGGGTTAAATCAGAATTGATCATTATAGAATAAAATGCTTTCTTGAAAGATGACTTTCACCCCAATCCTCGCACTCGCCTGAAAGTCTGAAAGGTATCGGTTATCTACTTGTCAGCTAAATAACATTCTTACATGGAACAATTCAAAATCCCTTGCAGACTATATATTCTTCCTTGCAAAGATATTATTTGCTATATCGAGTATTTATTTTGTTACTTTTGAATTACTTAAACACTGTGGATTTTGATTTAAATTTAGTGTGAAGATACTATAAAAAAGTAATCAAGTTCTCTTTTTATAATGTTTACCATAGCTTCTCTTTAAGGCAAGATCAGATCTATTGTAGTATTATATCGACGGGTGTCTGCAAAACGTAGACGTCCAAGTTTTCAAAATGTTGAGTATGACAAAAAATCTTTTAATTTGTATTTGCCTTAGAATTATATGGTACTACTTAATTGAAGTACTGGTTGTTGTTTTCTGTAAATGGTGTAAAAGTCTCCAGTTCGTATCTTTATCCAAATTGCCAATACATACCCAACTTCTTTTTTGCATGCTAGTTTTATACATTGTTTTTTAAATCTCTCGAGCAAAAACAATGTTTCTTTATGGAAATTGTAACTTTTAAGTCAGAATTTCCTGCACAATCATTGTATATGAATTAACATTATTTGTGCTTGAAGCATATTCAAAAGTGAATCGCTGTTTTTGTCTGCAAAAACCGTTCAAAAACGATTTTCATGTATTGAGTCATTAATGCCAGCAAAAAGCTCGTGTGAGTATGTGCTACATTTTAGCATGAACATAATATTGAAATGATTAACACAAATTGTCTGCAAAATCACAGTAATTGCAATTTACAATGTCTTTCCACTTAACATTTTGAATTACAAACATAACTTATACATGTAAAAATAAAGTTGTTTGAGAAATTCTGTTCATTCGTATATTCTTATATTTAACCTAAATTGAAAGAAAGAAAGTTATATTTGATATGCAATGACTTTGCAAACATTATTAACCATATTTTTGTTCATTTGATGGTATTAATACCATAAAGTTGTTGATATATAATTTTACGTTGTACAAACATCCATGTTTTGTTATAAAATGTAATGAATTTCGATAATTATATAATTTTGCTTCTCCTAAACAAAATACAAGAGGCTTTATTTGGCATCAAAACTGTTTTTCAAAAGTCGGAAAATCTAGATTCCGTACAATTATATAGGTTTCCATATCAAACTATCAAACTCGACAATGACCACACAGTTGTTCTACGAGCTTTTGATTTGAACGATCTAAGAATCGATTGAACAAATAAAAAAAAAATACTCCATGCTCGAAAGATTCTCATTTATTGGCCGACTCTCACACTATAATGAATATACTTAACTTCAAGTTCAATCACTTATACAGTCTTCATTTTTCATAGCATTTTCAAAAGTATTCTGAATAAATTTGTTCTGTCAGAAAAATATATATTCATATTAGATAGTATTTCAAAGCAATCACTGTAACAGTTGCTATTCTAAGTCATCTCCATTTGATTCTTGTATTGATTATACGTAGCAAGAAATATTCAAGCCCAAACTGTCATCAAATGAAACTCCGAAGAGATCTGATTGCACTTTTTCGGTAAAACTCTCACGAGTAAAACACACTAAATTCACAGTGAATGAATATTTCTTTGTATTGCGTATTTAAATATGACAAAATTAAGTTATTATTTATAATAATTGTTCAATCAAAGCATAAAATGAAACTTTAATGCACTTTTCTCCTATATGTCAAATTCTCAAACCAAAATAAAAGTAAAATTGCAAAGCAAAGTTGTTTCCCTTTAAGTATTTTCATTAGTCCGAGGTTTTCCTGTGACCAATGACAATACTCCATTTGAAAACAATCGCAAATCTGCAAGAAGACTGTAACTTTAAAGGAGTGGTTTTAGCACCGAGATATTATATATATGGAATAGAACATTATCACTTAATATATCATTTTACTTGGTTTTTACAAGAAAATGTAGGGGTAAATATTTTTACGTGAATTGATCACAAATCAATATCTCAATAACTATTCAATGAAAATTTGACATATGGCACATCTTTCTCGATCATTTTTGCGCACTGTCATTGTCAAAAACGAGACCTAAACACTTATAAAATATGATAATAAGATCAACAAAAAAATGCGGTGTTCAAAGTTTCAAGTTCCTATTTCAAGTTTTTTTTGTTATGCTCTTCACAAAATTTAAAATGGAAAAATATAATAAAGGACACGTATTCAAACAAATAAGGAAGCGGGGGGGGGGGGGTCTTGTGTACGCAATCCTCATTTGCTATGGGATGGTTACTGGAGACTAACACAATGTAATCTCCGAATTCCGGAACTTCTTAAATCCGGAAACTTCTGAAATTCGAAAAAAATCAAGGTCCTATAATTTCTCTTTTAGTTTTCCAGAACTTTTAATTTCTGAATTCCGAACCATTAAGGTTATATTAGTTAGAATTTACATAACAAACAGTTATTTTAATAGGATATGATTGAATGTTTGTATTTTACCTCACTTTAATTATCAAATTGAAGTTTTAATAAAACTTTTGTCATTTATATTATAGCTTCATTTAAAAACGTTCAATATACAATAATGTTGATATGCATATACAAATCTCAGAGAGTTTCAACGAACTGGCCAATCACAATGACCTCCGAACCGTTGTATGAAAATAGAGAACAACGGAATCCTTTGTGTGCGACAACAACTGAATTAATTGAAATTGTTACAAGCTCGGTTTAATTGAGCCTGTTCATGAACGGTAGTGGAAATTGCACGCTACCGGCCACGCCCCCTTACACCAGCTTAAACAGAATTCAAAATCCAAAACGAATGTGCTCGTATTGCTTCCGGATGTACAAGACTTGTTTCACTCGAAAATCTTTCAAATGAAATAAACTGGGAATCTCTCGAAGAAAGACGATATATACATAGAATGATCTTACTTTTTAAAATTCAAAACGGACTAGCTCCAGATTATCTATTCTCAATTCTCCCAACATCAACTAATAATAGGTACAATCTAAGAAATATTGACAATATTCCGGGAATATATGCAAGAACTACACTTTATTTTAACTCTTTTTTCCGACTGCAATAAGGGAATGGAATAATCTTCCACACGACGTCCGTAACCTTCCAACTATCACATCATTTAAACAAAATTTGAAGAAAAATATACGGCACACGCCTAAGTATTACTTGTCTGGTGAAAGAAAACTTCAAATTCTTCATACAAGACTTCGAACAAAGTGTAGTTCTCTAAACTACCATTTATTTTTGAAAAACATAACTGCATCACCTTTATGTCTTTGCGGCGAAATAGAAAATAACTTTCATTTCTTCTTCGAATGTACACAATTTGACACAGCTCGACAAAAGTTACTTCGAAATTTAAATAACTTTGACATTGATTTAAATGTTCTACTTTTAGGCAACCCAGACCTTTCTGACCAAACTAATGACATAATTTTTTCACACGTACACACTTACATCCAAGAGACAAAAAGTTCATTTAACACCCAATCACTTAAACATTATATTCCTTTACTTTATACCTCATTATTTATCTTTCTCCTTCTTCACTACCTTTTCACCTTTCTGTGTTATTGTCAAATACTTTTCTACATTGTATGATAATATTTATTTGAATGTTAATTCAATCTATTGATATATTCATTCTAAATATGTATTCATCCTAAATTTATTCAATGGAACATACATGACATATACAATGTTTCTTAAAGCATTTGAATACATATCAATTTCTGTGTTTTCTTTTTCTCTAATATATTTTGTTTTCAAGATTTTTTTTTTCTATATTATATTCGTCTCAGATTATAAAATATGTAATTATTTAAGCGCCTATTACATGTCAATTACTCACTTAGGAGAAGAATTTCATAAGACATGTTGTCTTTCATTCTAATCCTGTTTTTTTAAGAATATTTGAATTGCATCTGTATATTGTGAATTATAACATGTATATATATTCTGAGAAATAAAATATGTTTAAACTAAACAGAATTCACATTTAATAATCGTAATGGTGAAATTGTCAATTTATAAACATCTGCTGATGTGTACATACGGCGGTTATCATGGAAACTCTGTCAAACGTTAGTGCTATTCCATGAAAAGCGCCGAATAGCCTAAAATTTAAAAATGCGTGTGCACTAAAAAAGAATACAATGGGTGAAACTAAATAAAATGCAATTTTAAAAACAAATATTATGAAGCTTGCACATTACAGACAAAACGTCAAAAGAATAATTAAAACCATTTCACTTCAATACAATCATACCTCCTATTGAACTTCGAGAACCTATGTTCAACCGATATTTTGTTCCGTCTGTTAACTTGAAGTCTTGAAAGGTCTCATGGCCTGTAACACCAGTTTCTTTAGTCATGTCAACTCGAAGCTCTGTTGGACCTTGCTCGGCTAGTTCCTGTATGTATTTCAGACCTGCAGGGAGCAGAATAAATTATAAATTGAAAAAAGGCAACCCTAAAAGCTGTCAGGAAACTTGTTAGATAATTATCCAAGTCTTATCATTTTGATTCGTTTACGTACAGGAAGTAATATGTCACATAGGTACAACATAAACACCCTCATTAAAAATGAAAATAAAAACATATTTTTATAAGCTTTTGTGGAAAACCTTTTGATGCCGTTTAAAAAAAAACATAAACTTTATTTGTACTTTATCACCTCAGGGATGTTAAAATGATATTTAATATTAACTCTAAACTGTCAATGATTCTATTCTTTACTTATTTTAGAACATGTATCAGCTCACTTTTAGACTTCATAATTATAGTTTTTCTGAGCGGTAATGCAAACTTATGTGTAAATTTACCGTTAAACCAAAACAAACAAATCTTTCAGACGGCACGAAGGTGTGAGAGAAATATTCATATTGCTATTTTAGCCATTCATTGTTCTATCTATTAGCTTCACAGAAATAAAACCTTCGAAAGGTGTTGTGTGAACGTCTTCCCGCCTCGTAAATACTTGTTACCATTTTGGGTGTCGTAATAGCATATGAGATGTGCGTAAATGTAGGTGAATAAATGAATGAACAAAGAGTTTGTCTGTGCCCAACTGCTTAATTAATAGAGAGGGCGTCGGATTTCTCCGTGAAAATTGATCATGGACATTGTGTCCAATTGTCTGTTTTCTCACACTGCTGATTCAAACAGTATTTGGGATATATCTTCAGTTTTCTTCGGAGCAATTGTTAATAAAAAAGCAGTCAGGTGAATTATCCACCGAGATATGACCAATAAATGTGTCAAAGTCCGCGAAATAAAAATAACGTATCACTCCTTCTAACAAAATATTTATTTTAAAATATAAACCATATTCAATGATACAATTGTATTATTTTCATTACATTGGCTTCTTTTCATTTTAAAAGTAAAGGAGTATTCTTTACACTGACTACTATTGTAAAAATTCACATAAATATATTACATGTAAACCAAATGGTGACAGATGCTTTGTAGCTGTGAGACAAAGCCAATACAAAAACAAAAAATAAACCCTACCTAGCCAAAATTCTCCGTCAGCGTTTCCAAAACCATTTTCATAGTCCTTGAAGTTCCGATAAAATTCAACTGACCCGTCCAAACGCCTATGGAATATCTATAAAGAATACATTAAGACTAGCGCATGATTTTGTTTTAAATTATAGTGAAATTTCATTGAGCAATCGTTTGTAAAAGAATAATATATTTACGACAACAAAAATCATGTTTCCTTCCCGTTACACAGATTCAACAACAAACTGGTACATGTATTTAACCTGTCTAGAGCAGCAATGAAACTCAATGTCGTCTGAAGGGTGTTAAACTGCAAAAGTTGTATTGTATCAAATATGTCTATATGACTATAATTTCCACCTAGCAAATGATATACTTTCATTGTAAATAGATTGTTTGTCCGTGTCATGACTTTGCTGCATATATAGTATAATTTTAGGTGCTCAAACATCATATTCCATCGACAAATCATTTTATGTTTTTAAAGAAGAATATTGCTTTCAATGATTCACACCATAACGAGTCACTTTGCAAAGATCGCATATGATTAGAAATTGCTATCTCATTTAAATAATTAATTTTCCTTATCAATGTATGAAACGTTTTACATTTTCCAATCATATTGATTATATCAATTGTCATAAAACGCAATATTCATTGAAAAATACCGCATAGTTTTGATTATAAAAAAAACAACATATAATGCAGAAAAAAACGTTTTCATTTGAATTTACAAACGTTTGCATGTCCTTTATAATTTGTAGATATTAATAATAACAAAGCATTACAAACAAAAATCAAAATTCATGTACTTTCTGGAATTGTAAACGTCTTCTTTTGCATATACTTCTAGTTTTAGTACTCTTATAAGTTTGTCTTCTCAGAATGTCTATATGTTTCTTTTAAATGACGCTATGGCCACGAGTTATGTCGAATTTGATAATTTATAGACAGAAAAACAAACATACCGTCCAGCCACCTCCTGCGGTTTCCATGTCACAATTCACTGTCAGAATCGTTCCAGATTGCCATAGTACTATATCATATAATCCACTTTGTGCTTCAGGGAATACATCGTGAATGTCTTTGCAGTCGGTGACTAAAAATTAAAAAAAACACAACCAAATACTTTATATTCAGTAGTGAAAGCATCAGGAATTTCATAATTGTCGTTGTTTAAGAAATATGTTTTAAATTAACGGTTTTTATTTTATACATTAGCAAAGACATCGAGAAAGTTTACTAAATATTAAACAAAACGGTATGCCTTACGTACCTCAGGAAATTCATCTAAAGATTTCTTTACATCCAGCGATACCGTTATAGAAAAACAAATACTTCATAAACGGAATTCATGAATTAAATATAAGTGAAGACATGAAGCATTTCTTATTAGTTGCTGGTATAGAACTGGACAAAACAGTACACACATGTATCGCGGAATTAATAGACATTTATTTCAACAATTCCTGATTTAGAAATAAACCTTACTCTTTTCAAATCTGGAAGAAAGGTTATCTCTCGGATGCATTGATCAAAACAAAAGTACATGGAAATTGCAGACTCTGTTTGATTTAGTCTGTACATGAGGGATAAGTGAATAAGTGCAACATCCCCCATATCCCCTAGCACCGGCTTAAGTGTTACTCTATTTTTAACAATTAAAAGTGATATAATCAATAAAACCAAAGGACCAGAAATATATAACAACACTGAAGTGAAGTTCGGTACGATATCATACGATTTTGTACATGAAACTTTAAATGTTTAATCATGCTTGAACGTCCATTGGACTATCCGAAATTCAGAAAAAGGTAACACCATTACATTCATTTAACAGATATGGTTGCATGGCCTTCTCTTGGTCCGGTTATATGTTTATATAAGGACTTTGAACATGTCTTAAATCAATTTTTAATAATTTATTAAAATATGTTATGTGCACCTACATTTTTGTCATTTAGTAATTTTAAAAAGATGCATTCATATACGTTACATTGATGGCACGAAGCAGTTTGCCATTGCCCCGTTGCTAAACACCTGACCTCCTTTTGAATTGTAACAAATCCATCGTCACATTTAACCAATGCCACATCACAGAACTTGTGTACACCTGTCGCAACCATCTCTAATATACCATTGTCTATTTTCTTACCATAACTACAAGCTAAAATTTGTATTGAAAAGAAAAGTTTAGATTTTTTCAGTATGTTTACTGATGCAAGATTATAATAGGCTTCCGATATATACAGAACAATTTAGCTCAAAGGAAAATGTCTACTGTGGTAACGAGGCTCTGCCGCTTAACAGTTTCCCCGAAATATAGATATTCTTCGTTTCGACGACAACCAGTGTTCTTTCTGTGCATAGTTCGTTTGAATCATAACTTGTACAGTTTAATCCAATATTTCAATGAAGTTATTTTTTCAGTTGCGTTTGAATGGACAATAGGAATCACAACCATTAAAGTGGAATGTAAGACGTTTTATTCTAGCATCGGTGTTAGCAGAAGAAAATCCTGCCTTGTATGCAAGAATAGTTCAACCTTTGCTGGACGTTTCGCACACCCCAACAATTATTTAAAAATAAAAGCACTTTTATAAAGAATATTTTCCTAAAATTTGGCTGACGCAAGATATCCCAAACACTCCAGCTTTTATTAATACAAAGTTGAGTTTGACACTTAATTCAGAACCATCTGAGCAGGTAAAGTGTAAATCTCGGTAAAAGATGAAAACGGAAATATAAGGAAAAACATACTAAATAAATCTCTGCACAAGTATGACTTATCATTTTCATAGCACCTTTGGTTCGTTTGACAAGGATTTGATTGGCAAGCTCCCATCATCGTCTGCAAAGAGGAAGAAAATGTTAATATTTTTTTTATTCAAGTAAATTTCATAAGGTCATGGATCCAAGAGGACAACATGTTTAATAAGCTACAATTAAAAAGATCATACGTGTATAAAGAAATTATTTCTTAGCAGTTGTGTACAAAATAGAAATTTTGACATTCTTATCTGTCAGATATCCAACGTAAATACATATTAATATACATATATACTATTTCTTTAGTGTAAAACGGTAATGTAACAAATACGGACACAATGCAAGTGTTAACTAAAAGCAATACAAGCGTAAAAGTTTTGTGTAACTTTATATATTTATCTATTTAGTTTGATGTGTGGTTATTGGTATAGTTATAGCGTCTATTTTGATTATTTCATATGGAAGCCAACTTTGTTTATATTCTGTTACCTTTAAGATACGTAATTGTTCGTTCGTTCAGCGCTACGTTCCCCAGGTGAGAGTCAACTAATTCGCGCTTCAAATATTATTAGATATATTTTTGTTGTCTCATAAAAATGTCTCGAAAAACATTATTTCGGGTGATAAATGATGATTAATGACTTTATTATCGAATAAGCTCTCTTTTACAATTTAAAGATTTTATTTCTAATAACTAAATGTTTTTAATCAAGAATTAATTGACTCCATGGCCAAGTTCTAATTCAAATCAATTACCATTTACCGTTGAGGGTTCAAATCCCGAGAGGGATTTTCAGAACTTTCATGCGAGGAAGGTACTTTGCAAGCTTTCGAGAGTACAATAGTTTTACGAAAGTGTCTAACCTTCTACCAGTACAGTTTTGAAGTGGCACAATACATCGTATGAGTTTTCATTTCACAAAATTCCAACCAAGAAGAGCACCAAAATACATTTTACAATTAATTTCCGAGTACGTTTTTTAATCATCGTTTTACATATATTTCTGTTTAAACTACCCCATATAGTTTATAAAAAAAAACTTTAAAAAAGACTTATTTTTTAAAGGATTTTGACCTCAAAAGAGTCGCATTATTGAAAACTTTTTTATTTTTATTTATTTGTTTGTTTGTTTTTGTGAGTTTCTACATAGCATTCACACAGCTAAATAGCGACTTTCCAACTCAGCTGGTGAAAAAATACCTAAGGTGACACTCCGTGCATTTTTTTCAGGCAATAGCTTTTATTCACATAAATAACCTACAGCGGTGTGGGGCAAGTGGTTTGAAGTCAACGATCTTTATCACTCGGCCACGGACGCTCTGTTTATACATGTATAATACATAGAGGATATTTGTTTGTTTGTGTGTAAGATGAAATTTTATTTCATCGAGTGGGCTTTAAAAACAGTATTCTCACGAGTGGCATAGCCACGAGTGAGAATACTGTTTTTAAAGTTCACGAGATGAAATAAAATTACATCTTACACAACAAACAGACAAATTTTCTTTTTATTTTATGCTTTAAAACAAGTTAAAACGAAATTTCCATAATTTTAACGTTAATATTAAAATCTGTTTCCCCCATTGAGAGCCCCATTTAGAGGGAATTTCTCATTAAAAACAAGAAGTCTTGAGCTGAAAAATAAGTCCGCCAATGAAGGTTAAATGAATGTGATATTTATTCATTTTATTAAAAAAATATGAATGATCGCTTGTTTTAATAATAAAAACAAACAATTCTTGTAGGAGGAAAAGTCCAACCATCCATCCATATTTCTGTTACTTACTGCGAATTTATATTAGACCTGGCTTTGTAAAATGTAAACGGCAGCCATTTTTTAAAGTCGTGTATTTCATGGGAGGAAAATAATTGTGTAAGATACAGAAGGATATAATTTGGATTTGTTAGTCATACACCTTTTTAAAAGAAAGAAAACTTATTTGAGGATTGTAACAGACAAAAAATAAGTGTTGACAGAAGTGAAAACATTCAGAAAAGGAGCTAGGAAAATGGAAAACTTGGAAGCTTGCTAAGGCATTGTAAGGAACAGAGGAAAGCTGGGTTGTTTTACTTATTTTACGAGTGATAGCTGTCAATGCTTTTCAATTTTTCATAAAGCATACGGCAGTTATTGCTCGTAGGATACTTTAACATGCCCAAATGTCATCAAGAGCAGTTTTGCATGGGGAAGGAATGTATTTTTCAGACTGTAAAAACGAAACAAAAAAAATTAGAGACGAAATTTTGTGATTGGAATTTGAAGGAATAGAAGTAAGTTTTCTCTCTTTATTTACTTTTGACATTTAAGTTATTTATCTATTTCAGCTTTGCTATTTTTTTAACAGCCTGATATTGTCAGAATTGTCAGTAAAAATAAAATTGAGGTACCACATGGGGAAAATCTTAAAAAAGTAGTTTCGTCATTGAAAAAAGTGAAATTATATTTTGATAATTTTCACTGTGAAATTATCAAATATAATTTTCACGGATAAATCAGTAATCCACTGAAAAGCATAAAATAAAATAACATCATATTTGTTGCCTAAGATATGTAAAGTTATTAAGATAATGTCAATTTTATGACTAAAATCAAATGTATAAAAAAACTAATTTGTTTTTCTTAAAAAAGAAATTTACCTTAATTTGAACGAAACTTTTAATAAAATAACTTACTGATGGCCATTCACTTATATCCGAGAAAATAGATCCTATTTTGGTTTCGAATTCTAACAGGTCTACAGATGAACTTTCGACATCGTTTAGTTTGCAGGTTCTTTCCTTCCTGTCATAATCAATGGATTTACAAATTGTAACGGACATACAATTCCGAGCGCACTCATGATGACTAGAGCCATTTATTTTCAAGACAGAGTGACCAATCAGGGCTTTATTAAGGTGCTCCTTGTTTAGTTCAAAAGACTCGCCTGAGTAACACGTGATCCTGGCAGCTGATCCGCAGATTAAAATTATAACAATATCAATTCCAGGAGCCATAATGCTTGTAAAAATGCATTCAATTTTACATAGGTTTCCTATTTATGTATGTATATTGAAAAACGCAAAATAAGTTTAAAAATATAAAGATATCCAAATGTTCAACAAAGCCAAGCATCTATGTTAATTTGCGACTGAATTTTCTTCTTTAAATATATTGTGTTAGGTCTCTCCAGATCAAGCGCATGTTGCATAATTTACGTACTATTGGTCGCAGTTGGATAATCCAATCGCTCAAAATGCAATTACTTTAATCATATCTTGACAAGTTTTGTTATAAATTTGTAATTATTAGATTCAAGATATTTGCGTTAAGTTCAAATGTCTTTTGTACATTCTGAATTCTCATCTTTAGGAAAAAGATAAAAAAAACATATAATATTTAATGCAATCATATACAGAAAAGTTTTTTTTAGCTCACGTGAGTTTTTAGGATCGTTGAATGTTCGTCTTTGTCGTCCGTCGTCCGTCCACTCATGTTAGTTATCACTCTAGCGGTCACATTTTTGACTCAATCATCATCAAACTCGGTCAGGATGCTTGTCTAGGTGAAAGCTCTCATGAGTTCGAACATGGGTCATCTCGGATGAAAAACAAGGTCACATGATCTAAAAAAAGAAAAACCATGTAAACACTCTTGCAGTCACATTTTAGCCTCAATCATCATCAATCTTGGTCGGGATGTTTGTCTAGGTAATTGCTCGTATGAGTTCGAACATAGGTCATCTCGGATGGAAAACTAGGTAACAGGAGCTTAAAATAGAACAAGAGCCATGTCAACATGGCCATCCCCCGCCGAATGTGCTTCCTCATTGAAAGAATGTATATGTAGTAGAGCGGAATAATTCCATTTTAAGAGGTCTTTTGGTAATGAAAACTGATGGCTATAGTGATTACAGATTTGAAACCTATGTGAATACTGATGGCTGAAAATAACAAAGGGCAATTACTGAAAAATAATGCAGGGTAGATTATCATTCTTGTGTGCTGCATCCCTCCTCAGTAATATCTATCCACCTATGAAGTTTCAAGTTGATACCTCAAATACTTTTTGAGAAAAAAATTGAATTGAAAAATTAAGTATGAAAAAGAACAAAGGGCAATAACTCAAAAATTATGAAAGGTAGAATTATCATTCTTGTGCAGTGCACACCTCCTGAGTGAGATCTATGCACCTATGAAGTTTCATGTTAATATCTCGTAGGCTTTTGGAGTTATGCTCTGGACAAAAATCAATTTTGAAAAATAACAAAGGGCAATAACTCAAAAATAATGCAAGGTAGAGTTATCATTCTTAAGCACTGCACTCCTCCTTAATGAGGTCTATCCACCTATGAAGTTTCAAGTTGATAACTCAAATACTTTTAGAGATATGCTCCGGACAAAAATGTCGGACGAAAGGACGGACGGACGGACGGACGGAAGGACAGAAGGTCGAACGGACGGACGGAGACTATTTCTTAGGGGATAAAAAAACCTTGTTAACACCCTAGCGGTCACATTGTCCCTTAATCATCATCAAACTTTGTCAGGATGCTTATCTTGTTGATAGCTCGAACGAGTTTGAACATGGGTCATCTCGGATGAAAAATAGAAAATAGAAAAACCTTGTCAATACTCTAATTGTCACATGTTTGACTTAATTCTCATCATTCTTGGTCAGGATGCTTGTCTAGGTAATTGCTCAAATGAGTTCGAACATAAGCTATCTCGTATGAAAAACTAGGTCACAGGAGTAAAAAAAAAGAAAAACCTTGTAAACACTCTATTGTTTAGTCACATTTTTGACTCAATTATCGTCAAACTTGGTGCTTGTCTATGTCATTACTCGGATGAGTTTGAACATGGGTCATTTAGGATGAAAAACTAGGTCACAGGAGCTAAAAAGAGAAAAAAAAACCTTGTTAGATAGATAGATAGATTTATTTCGGCAAAGGAAGAATAAACTTAGTTGACAATATAACATAAGATAAAATAATGAGCATAATAAAATACTATATCACATACGAGTAAAACTATGACATGCTCACTAAAACCAAGGATAACACAAAAAAGGGCAAAAAAAGCTCTTATTTCCATTGTGGTCCTTTGTATTGGCGGCATGACATAGAGAGGCAAACCTAAATATAATCATGTTTAAAAATACTAATAAATCATAAAAATGTATATCACACTAAAATCTTGAGTTAATGATACTCTTGTTTACAGCTAGGATTTAAAACACATTACTAAAATTGTAATAAGATAAATAGCAGACAATTTAAAATCCTGAGCCGAAATATGTAAAAACATGTTTAAAAAAAAATTAAATACTGTTCATAAGATGACTGTTGATGGCAACCTTAAAACTTTGTAACCTGTTGATCTCCGTTAACTTTACAGGTAAATCATTCCATAATTTAATACCAGAGAAAGCAAAGGATTTAGTACCCTGGCCTTTGACCTTAGGTAGACAATATCCACCCTTTTGACTAAGTCTTGTACTATAATTATGAATGGAATCTTGTGAAATAAAGTGTTCAGACATGTAATCCGGAGATAGGCCATTTTTTATCTTAAAAACATGACACAACATTATATGTTCAACTCTTTTGTGGACCGGTAACCAGTTAAGGGACTTAAAGTGGGATGGGTCAATGTGGGCTCTGGAGTCAAAGTCAAGTACAAATCTCATTGTTTTGTTTTGACAAGTTTGTAACTTATTTTTTAAAGACTGTGTATATATACCAAACAGAGCATGCGTAATCATAATGACACTGAATAAGAGACATAACCAGAAGTTTCTTGGTATGCTGAGTAAGAAACTCTTTCTTGCGGTAAAGAAATTTTAACCGAGAGTTGGCCTTCTTAAGAACAGACTCAGCCATGGTGCAAAATGACAGATTTTGGTCTATAGTAATCCCAAGATACTTGATAGATGAAGTTGATTCAATGGATGTACCAGAACAGGTTATATGCAGGTTAGATTGTGACCTAAGCTTTTGCCTGGACCCAAATAAAATTGACTCGGTTTTACCCAAGTGCAATGACAACTTATTGTCCACTAACCATTGGCTGACCAATTCCATATCATCTGTCAATGCCTTTAATTGTTAACACGCTAGTTGCTACTGTTTTGATCGAAATATCATGTAAATTGGTCTGAAAATTTGTTTTGATGATTTCTAGGTCAAGTTTGAACATGGGTTATCTCGGATGAAAACAAGGTCACACCGCTTAAATATGGAAAACCATGTTTACACTCTACTGGTCACATATTTTACTCAAATATCATCAAACTTGCTCAAGATGTTTGTCTATGTAATTGATTGCGTGAAGTCGAACATGGGTTATCTCGCTTGAAACACTAGGTCATCAAAGCTTAGAGTAGAAAAATCTTGTTACACTCTAGTGGCTTCTGTTTCGATCCAAGTATCCTGGAAAATGGTTTGAAATTTTGTTTTGATGGTTTCTTGGTCAAGTTTGAATATGGGTCACCTAGTTAAAAAATTAGGTCACACTGCTCAAATATGGATAATCTTTGTTAACACAGTTCTGGTAGTTAAGCACGGAGGAAGGTAGTCTTGTACTGGTGTAACTCTCCAGGAACGATGGTTAGGAAACTACCCTCCTAAATGACTAAAACACTGTTGTAAAAAGGCGTTAAATGAAACAAACAAGCAAACAAAATTTGACTCACCTGCCAGGAAACTTGGTCAGAATGCTTGTTTAGGTAATTGTTCGGATGAGTTCGATGGTCCAGGAGAGCGGTATAGGGCCATTATGGCCCTCTTGTTTTTTTTAACCAACGTAATATGAATGCAGTTAGATCTAAATGAAATTTGCCTAATTTGCAATAATGTAATGATTTTCATACAGTCATAATAATTGGGTAACAACCGACGCTAAAGTGTACCAAAGTTTGCGAAATGAATGTCCATCAAAAAATAAAAAATAAATGAAAAAACATTAAACAAGTGGAATTATGGAAAAAATCGAAAAGATGGGAAACAAAGAAATGGAATATGTGGTTATATGAAAAATTCTTACTGTTTGTATTTTCTGAGGTTAGTTATTATCATAAAGTAGTCATATTTCATCAGATATTGTACAATTAAAACTATATTGAAAACTATTTTTAAGTAATGTGTCAAGAACTAAAAAGATTTGTTTGTTTTTTGTTGTTTTTTTTTTGGGGGGGGGGGGATATTGTACTTTATATTGACAACGTTTCTTTTTGTGATACAGTAATATGCCATAAAACCCGCCAGCTCTTGCACTATATATTATTTGTACAGCTTTAAAAGTTATATGTGTGAACAATTTCATCTAATCAATTGATGTTAATGGCAAAATACTAAGTTAATGTGTCTTAAAGTAAATTGTTTCATATTGGGATGTTTGTTATACAAGAAAATAAATAATGTTGTTAGTACATTTAGTGCAATTACATGAACCCAGGAATAATTATATATAGATGTTGTTGGTAAGTGTTAGTTACCTGACCCGATTAAAATATTTATATAAAGCAGTAAGCAAATGAAGACATAGAACAAGGCAAAGGCAATGTTCTCAGAAAGCAGCACCCGACACAAACCAGACACAACAGCAAGGCAACCAGCAAGTTCCGAACTAACCAAATCCAAGTAATAGTTATTATAAACTTTAACGTAAGAAAGCCAGCACAAATCGATATGATATGTATCTAGTTGTTTCTATATTAATTTAATTATTTGATAAATATTGATTACAGAGAGTTTAAAAAAAACTTCAATCTTCCTACTCAATCCGTATATTTAATATGCAGTACCCTTTTATGTAAATGTACAGATAATAAATAAATTTTGTTGAAACAAAATTCTATCAGGTCAGGACTACCAACAAATCTCATTTCCTCAAATTGATTAAGAACAAGATATTATCACCTGTCACATATTTTATACGAAATCACCTTGAGCCAAAACTACAACTTAGTTACAGAAATATTTCATCTGAGTATACACAATAATATATTGCCATGTGTTTTTTTATCAATATTTGGAATACGTATAGGAAAAGTGGCAATTGTTGACCTATTAGCCTAATGCCAAAAAACTTGAATCATAAAAAACATCAATGTCTACAAAATTTGTTCTGTGCCTAGTTTCTCATGCATTTAATCATAAAAAATGAATTAAGAATTAGAAAGATAAAAGCCAAAAATATAAAATTTATTCATAGGTCAGCTACAGCTTTTACAATGGAAGATTATTCAAAACCGAACAAAATATACATTCGGAATTAATTAAAAAAATTATTTATTACGAGGTCTGTCCGATTTGAGTTAAAAAGTGGATAAACACATTTCATTTTTTGATCATTTTGCACATGAAACGATCTTTTCTTTTTAAAGAAGTTGCTGAATGATCCTTAATTTTGCACAGAAGTTATTAGTCTAGGCAACGTCAATTGTACGCAAATCTATAAAACCAAACTTTCCGATGCCTCCATCCCCTAAAAAATAAAGATAAAAATAAAATATATAAAAAATAAAATAAATAAATAAAATAATTTAAAGAAAATAAATTTGAGGTCTACACGGCAAAATTGAAAATGTTGCAGGCTCGGTTTGATTGAGCCTGTTCCTGGACGGTACTGTCAAGTGCAAACTACCGTCCACGCAACCTAGCACCGGCTTAAGCAGATTTCAACATTTAAAATGAACTGGTACAATTTTGAATTTTGAAATATCCGCAGATGTGTTTTTATGGCGGTTTTCATGGAACCTTCAAAGTGACACGTAAGTGCCATTCCATGAAAAGCTGCATATGGTCCCCAAGTAAAAGAATGCGTGTGCCATATACAGAAATATATATTGGGCGGAACTAAATTAAATGGATTTTGTAAGGAAATCAGAGTTTATGAAGCCTGCACAGACAAGACGTCAAAAGACAATTTAAAAAGCAGGCCACATATCCTAAGGGTGATTCAACAGTATTCATGTGAGGAATACTGGAACCACCCAACAAGTAAATAGCTGAAAAGAAAGACAAAATTACCACAAGCACAACAAAAATATCGGGCTGAACGTTCTTTAAGGATCGAAAATATAACACCTATGATTGAATGTACGGGGATACTTTTTACAGCCTCCACAAGGCACAAACAACGCTAATGTGCCGATAAAATAGAGACAATAAGAACCCCTAAAGAAACCCAAACCCGGCAAAATCGAAAATGTTGTAGGCTTGGTTTGATTGGGCCTGTTCATGGACGGTACTGTCAAGTGCAAACTACCGTCCACGCCCCCTAGCACCGGCTCAAGCAGAATTCAACATTTGAAATTAACTTGTACAATGTTGAGTATTGAAACATCGGCAGATGCGTTCATTTGGCGGTTATCATGGAACCTTCAATGTGACACGTAAGTGCCATTCCATGAAAAACGGCATAAGATCCCCAAGTAAAAAAAATGTGTGATAAGATCTTCAAGCATTAGTTCTAGATCCGCACATGCTCATAAGTTTTCTTTAATTTGTATGTCGCCATTACAGGTCAATAAAATGTCAATGTAACATTTTACGTGCAACAACATCTGCAGAAGCACGAGGTCGCATTGAAAGCCCGAGAATAAGAAGTCCTCCAGAGGAACCAAAATTATCAAGATAATCAAAGAAGAGAAAAATAGTACAGAAACTTTAAGAAAAGTTAAAAAAAAATCATATTAAAGTAACAATGTCCATGTTAAGTGCGAGTTTTGACAGCTCTTGCAGATTTTTCACCATATGCCTACTGTGTTTTTAACGCAGTACGGTCTTTTTAAGCAAATGTTTACCTCTTTTGGTTATTAACGCGGAGTTTAAGTGCAGTTTTTAAAATAAGTAAATTACTTTCTTTATTCTTTCCACAATATTTTAATTTAAAACAACTAGATAATCGAGTACGACCATTAAACTTTGTTTGTTTTGTAGACATTGTATAGTCATCAATTTGCGCGAACAGTTCAGTGAACTGGACAAACATTTATTTGATAAAGTTGAAGATGAATAAATGATTGACACATCCGTATTTTGTCACAATTTTATGCAGCATTATTATATCACATAAGTATTGTATTTTAAATAATGCATCACAAAAATAAGTCACCGAAGTAAGTTTAATTAGACAACACTAACCGCATGAGATCATGAACCTTATCAACACACGCGCAAAATTGTCCAATCAATATTCTATTAGGAAAACCGTAATTATGAAATCTTCGATGCAAGACGATGCACAACTAGAAAGTTATTAAGAAGTGCATGGACACAATATGAATCGTTGTTAATACAATTGAGAACTCTGACCTCATTTAAATTATACAATACCGCATAGTGACACATAATATGTTTGAAGGTTGATAGAAATAGATATTATTCAAAATCTTAATATAAAAATCACAGAAAACACATTGATAACCATGCAAAATATGCATGCTTACTTGAAAAATATACTTTCACAAGGCTTTCTGATTTGTCCCAGGGCGCGTAGGCCCAATTTTTTTTTAATCAGATGTGTTTTGATAGTCTTTCTCTTTTGTTTTATAGACATAAACAAAAATTAACACACATTTCTTTCGTCAAAATATAAAACCCAAGAAGAAGAAACCATTGTACGTTCATATGGATATATCTTTTAATCACTATGTATCCTTTCCCTGTCGTCACAATCATTAAAACCAAGAGGAAAAAAATCAACCAATCAACGACCATGCTCTTTTTTTTATCTCCGAGAGACAGTGCCGCATCTTGTGTGCGGATTACTAATATCTGTACTCAAGTTATCGCACCGTGCATGAATGGGTAGAAAGGTATCCAAACTATGATACAATTAACAAACACTTTATATTAGTTCGATTGTTCAAAAAGCAAAACGCCTCTATTCCGTTTGTCCACCAAACCATTAACTAAGCATTGTGTAAACAGATTCTTGCTCGCTCAAGGAAACACCATCTTGTACCTAACTGGGTTTGAACTCACATTTTAAGCAAATCAAACTCGTTTATACTCTTATTAAATTAATTAATAATAGACATGCACCGTCCACTTCTCTATATTTTATGATCGTTGTGTTACGAAACTGTGTTTCATCAATGTAATTAAATTAAATGAAACAAAAATTATGTCGAATTTATGACCGAAAAATATTGTATATTTTCGCCACGTCGTATTATTGAAGTTGAAACTTATTCATTAGTTAATGCAGACGAATAACTATGAATAATGAAATGGTAAGATATGCTGTTTAAATTATCATTAAACTGCCACTGTCTGTTTTCATTTTATTTTTAATATATTCATTTTTATTATTATGATTATTAATATTCCCAAATCACCTATTCTTGATGAAATGAATATGGATACCTAATCTGTCAATCAATTTAACAATATCATCGATTGTAAACAATATCTTTTAAAAAGCGTTTGTTTCGTCATAACAATGAATAATTGATAATCAATTATAAGGAACATACTATGGATGATCGACGGTCTTGATTAAAATTTGCTTCGTTTAATATTTATATTCAATTTATTTTCTTGCAAGCTTGCAAATTACATGGTTTTAAAATTAAAAAAATAATCCAAAAAAAAAAAAAATAATAATTTAAATAATCACAAAAACTTAAAAATTCGGAAATAAAAAGACAACTGTTTAAGTAAAGTTTAGTATGGATATTTATTTGCTGACGATTCGCAATTGAACATGGCATTTAAACCAAAGAAAGCCATTTCACGCAATGAGACCTTGCGACGGATTTAAGCATGCCTGAATGATATCATTCTATGGATGAATAATAACTTTCTGAAACCACACAGGTGATCTTTGTACCAAAGTAATTACTGTAATTCGTTACTATATGGGTATCCAATGTACGTTCTCAACAAGTTCCAAAATGATCAAAATACGGCTGGTCGTTTTATAACAAGGACACCGCAAAACTGCCACATAACCCCAGTTTTAAAGGAACTACATTGGCTTCTTGTGCACACCAGAGTCAAGTACAACTCCTTACATATGCGTTTAAGGCGCTTCATGAACAGGCGCCTACGTACATACGAAACATGCTAGACATCTATACCCCATCCAGACAACTTAGGTTCCAGAATGATTGCTTAGCACTTATTGTATCGTGTAGTAGGACTGTGACTTATGGTGATCGTGCTTTTATGACGACAGCCCCCAAAATCTGGAATGCCCTACCTAGAACACTTTAACGCTGTGAAACTCTAACATGTTTTAAGGGAGCACTTAAAACTCACTTATTTAAGAGGTTTTATTTGGACTGATTATGTTTTAGGTTCTTACCTGAACTTTATTATTTATGTGGTTTTGATTTGTTTTGTGTATTGGCGTATATTAGAGGAAAGTAGTCCGACAAGACACCAGTGAAGAAAAAAAAAACGGATAATATAATATTATTTCACTGCAGTGAATGATAATTTTACAATGTAAAGAAGGAAAATCTAAATACGCATTTTGTTTCATTAATATTTCCCAATAGCTCATTTCAAAGACTAGAACAAAGCTAAACATAATAAATTGCCAGAATATAAAAATGATGACATTTCCATTCGTCATGCCATATGCATACATTCAATTAGGTTGTGGTATAGCAGAAATATGATTAATCATATAATAAAACAAGTAATATCATCTCTCAGCATAATGGCGTATTTATAACTGAGCTTCGGCTAGCGATAATTGTAAAGCATGACGATTTAATTACAATTATCGACGATTTAATAACAATTATGAAAGTTATTCAGGCTTATATGAAAAAGTGTCTATTAAATTTAATGAGATGAACATCCGTCTGCAACATGCAATTTTATAACAATGTAACCGATCTTGTGACAAATTAAAGAAACATTTTCAAAAAACAAAAAATGTACCATTGGTTAGTTTCATTCTGAGTTAAAGTTCATTGCAAAAATTCGACTCAGAAACTAAATTATATAAATCTTAACATTGACAAACATATTATATAGTGACAATTATTTTGTAAATAGCAAAAAACGGTGTTCAGAAAGGCTAAATATATCGTCTGTTGTAAATGCAAGTAGCGTTGTAAAAAAAACAAAAAACAAAAAAACATGGAAACTGTAACTAGTTCGACGCTATTTTGATTTTATAACATTTAATGTTTTGGGGGACACCGCATATGTCAACAGTGCAACTATAAATAGAGAGCTATTAACAGAACTTGGTTTTTGGAAAACTAATGTGGCAGGTACTTCTTTATAAAATCAAAGTCAAAAAAAGGGGGGGGGGAATTGTTTTTCATAACTTTTATAATGGTTTCAATCAGATAACTTGTTTATAAATGCATTTGGGCGAAAACTTTTTGGCTACTTTATCGTACACTTTTTCGAAACTTGTCACTTCAAAACTACTGCTTATTTGTGATTTATGAAACTATAATGATTAGTATTGTATCCACAAACTCGATCTGCATAATTACGGTATAAAATTGTTAACATGTCGGATTTTGCATTGCGATACTTTAAGTGTATTCATCTTGTATTACATTTTATTCGTCCATAATTTTATTAATTATTTGCTATTCAGGTTTTTATGGAGGAATATGCATTGAATGGCATGTATATTATTTAGAAAAACTACTATTATATTGCAAATATCTCCACATATCTAGACAAAACTAAATTATGCTATTATTACTGAATATAGTTAGCTATACAGTATGCTATAAAGGTAATTGTTTACTGCTCACCACTGTGTCTGTATGATTTATCTTGTTACTATATGAAGTCACAAACTTGCTTATTATTTCAATTTGCTCTAAGTGTCACGTGACCGGGTTTATGGCACAGGGTATACTTATTTAGTAAATAACTTACTTGCTTACTTACGAACGTACTTACTAAATTTGACTTTAACTCACTCGCTTATTTTCAAATTAAATCCTATAAATAAATTGCCATTTCACTTTTACTACGCTTCATACATGTATCATTACATGGACGTGACTAAAATCATTAAATACAAGCAACTCTCCATGGTGCCTTATCTGCAAGAGAAGAATGAAACATTGAACATGACAATGCTGACAGTTAAATCAAAGAAAGTGTTATTTGATTAATTTGTTTTGAAATACTCCAATTCTTTCGGACAAAAATAATTTCAAACACTTAATTTAGAACTTGCTGCAGACGTGCTCAAGAAGGTTAATGTAGGAACCTTCTATGTGACATTTGCGATAGATATAACTTAAAAAATGAAAACAAATATTGATTTCCGTTAATAATAATTTAAACAAAATTTTCAATAATATTTTGGTTTCCAGTTGAAAAAATTAATGCTTGAATGATTTGAAAGTATATTATCAACATGTACCTAATAAATGATATAATGTCAGACAAATTTTTATGAATTTGTACAAGTTCCCTTTATCTTAGGAAGAGTATCCTAATAATTTCTTTTCGAAAGTTAGATACTTCTGACCCTTACCACGCTCAATATCAGAAATGGACATTATTTTATCCGGGACAAAACCATCGTCATTTAAGTTAAAATTCAAATAAGTATTGACTTGAATAGCTTGCAGTGCAGACCATGATACGACAACACACATGTGTTTATACTTAGTTGGACAGTGACATAGATCAAGGGATTAATATTATAAAGGCACACTATCCCCTAGAAATGCTTTTATATTTATGTTTCCAAAAGCTTGTCCTGTTATAAATTCAAAAAAAAATGCTCACTACCTAAGTACATGAATCATCTTTTGCTAGTATTGCCTTTTGGAATTTAGTAGGTTTATACCGATTTAGTATTTTGTATGAAAATCAAACTACTCAGACTACTCAGTCTACATTTTGCTACTTCTATAACTTATGTTTCATCCAGTGCTATTTTTTTCAGGCATCTTACATGCTCTTTATCCATTATCTAAACGTTATGAAACAAATGTTTGACCTTTCTCAAGGAGGACCTAATAATTCGTCTCTGAAAGATACCGTGCATTTAATGACTTGTATCTATTACCATGGGCCCCTTTTGTACGCCTTGAATAGAGTATATACGACTGTATCAATTGTAACTATTTTTACTACCTGGTTAAAATGAATAAAGGACACACACAGTCATTTGTACTAAATTCGGATTGAAACCATTGTTAAATAATTTGTTTTGTTTTTGTTCTTGTTTCCTTAAGTATTGCATTAGTTTATGAAGCTTTTGTTTAGGAGACAAGCAAAAGATGGTATGACCAAACTTTTTTAAGACAAGATAGGAAAACTAAAAATTGATGGTAATATTTGTCATTGGTCTTACACATATACTTGTAATATATCTATGATTTAAGTTTCTTTTATGATATAAAATATCTTGTGAAATCATTTTAAAATGACAAAACAAATTGATTCAGTCACATGTGTAACCAAAATTAATAATATAATTATTTTAAAAAAATCTTTGAAATACCAAACGAACAAACCTAATAAGAATTGTTTACACATGTTATTTTATTTATACGTCAATAGCAACCTATTGATTTTTATTCACAGATATGTTGTTCGCATCACTTAAAGAACAAAAAACGCGCATTATTAACAAAAGAGTAAATAAATAAATAAATAATTACACACAAAACGGAGTAATAACAAACAATTAATGAAACAACCAACAAGATAAACATATACTTTTGTATAAAAATACTGACAATTACAGACTGAGGTACATATATATTTTTCACCCTGTTTTCTTTTTTTTTTTTTTTTTGACCTTTGCAAGGACGTGAATGATTGTTTAAAGGTATGTTAAAGGTATGCGATTTGAATGTTTTTAAACTAAAAAAATATTATGTCAACCGTAAGTAGGTTAACTATAAAGATGAAATAGGAAAACAAAAAGGAAGTTTTAAGTGTTTTTTTTAATCATTCAATCGAACAACTGAATCTGATTTAACATCTATACAGTGGCTACACTGAAGCAAAAAAAGGAAGTGTTTTTGCTTAAACCAGTTTTTGCTACGCAGAAACGCCGCGTATTATAACACTTATCATAAACAATTTGTGTCATGAGTTTTCGTTATTGTTTTGATGCAGCAAGCATTATCATTTTTAACAGAAGCAATTTAAATTTGTATCATCAAAACTTATTTTATTGGGAAATGGGGTTGACGTTGACAATAAAAGATAAACAAGAATTTGTAACAGAGTTACCAACGTCCCCCGCCCCGGGAGTTTTATATGAAGCATAAAATTGTGCTATTTCAAAAGATTGAGGTATGGATCTCAGGACATTCAGTCCAAAATTATGATCAATGCTAGATCTGCAAATGTAACAATAAATTTGTTAAAAAAATAAAATGAAACACTGAATTTAAAAATCTATCATGTTAAGCTTGGACCTCTAAGTGTGACCTTGACCTTGGAGGTAGGGGAGTAGGTGTTGTGCATGACATAATGTCTCATTATTGAGACTATTTGTGCCAAGTATTTTTAAAATCCCTTGAACTATGAAGAAGTTATAGATTGGACACAAGATATACCCTATAACAGACTATGTAAATCTTTGACCTCTAAGTGTGACCTTGACCTTGGAGGTAGGGACACAGATGTTACGCATGACATATCATCTAATCATTGTGACTATTTGTGCCAAGTATTTTCAAAATCCCTAAATCTATGAAGAAGTAATAAACAGGACCAAAAATATACCAAATAACAGACTCTGTTAACCTTTGACCTCTAAGTGTGACCTTGACCTTAAGAGGTAGGGGTGCAGGTGTTGTACCTGACATATCGGCTTATTATTGTGACTATTTGTGCCAAGTTATTTCAAAATCCCTTGAACTATGAAAAAGTTCTAGATTCGACACAACATATATCCTATAACAGACTATGTAAATCTTTGACCTCTAAGTGTGACCTTGACCTTGGAGGTAGGGACACAGATGTTACGCATGACATATCATCTAATCATTGTGACTATTTGTGCCAAGTATTTTCAAAATCCCTTAATCTATGAAGAAGTAATAAACAGGACCAAAAATATACCAAATAACAGACTCTGTTAACCTTTGACCTCTAAGTGTGACCTTGACCTTAAGAGGTAGGGGTGCAGGTGTTGTACCTGACATATCGGCTTATTATTGTGACTATTTATGCCAAGTTACTTCAAAATCCCTTGAACTATGAAGAAGTTCTAGATTCGACACAAAATATATCCTATAACAGACTATGTTAATTTTTGACCTCTAAGTGTGACCTTGACCTTCGAGGTAGGGATGCAGGTGTTGCGCATGACACATCCTCTTATTATAGTGACTATTTGTGCGAAGTATTTTCAAAATCCTTTGATCTATAAAAAAGTTTTAGACCAGACACAAAATATACCCTGTAACAGACTATTTAAGTATTTGACCTCCAAGTGTGACCTTGACCTTGGAGGTAGGTGACCGGTTTTTGCGCATGACACATCATCTGATTATTGTGAACAATTATAGCAAGTATTTACAAAAGTCCTTCATAGATAAGAAAGTTATGGACCGGACACGACATATACCCTCAAATAGACAATGTTGACCTTGAATGAGCCAGTACGACCTTGACCCTGAAGGTACGGGTCTGGTTGTTGCGCATGACACATTGTCTTATTATAACAAACATTTGTGCCAAGTTATCTTAACTTCCTTTGATAAATGACAAAGTTATGGACCGGACACGAAATTTACCCTGTAACAGACTATGTTAATATTTGACCTCCAAGTGTGACCTTGACCTTGAAGGTAGGTGACTGGTTTTTTGCGCATGACACATCGTCTGATTATTGTGAACAATTATGGCAAGTATTTTAAAAATCCCTTCATAGATAAGAAAGTTATAGACCGGACACGACATATACCCTCAAATAGACAATGTTAACCTTGAATGAGCAAGTACGACCTTGACCCTGGAGGTACGGGTCTGGTTGTTGTGCATGACACATCGTCTTATTATAACAAACATTTGTGTCAAGTAATTTCAAATTCCTTTGATAAATGACAAAGTTATGGACCGGACACGAAATATACCCTGTAACAGACTATGTTAATATTTGACCTCCAAGTGTGACCTTGACCTTGAAGGTAGGTGATTGATTTTTGCGTATGACACATCGTTTGATTATTGTGAACAATTATGGCAAGTATTTACAAAATCCCTTCATAAATAAGAAAGTTATGGACCGGACACGACATGTACCCTCAAATAGGCAATGTTGACCTTGAATGAGCAAGTGTGACCTTGACCCTGGAGGTAGGGGTCTGGTTGTTGCGCATGACACATCGTCTTATTATAATAAACATGGACCGGACACGAAAGTGTGACGGACGGACGGACGGACAGACAGACGGACGGACGGACAGACGGACGGACAGACGGACGGAGCCTATTTCTATATCCCCCTTTTTTCTTCGAAAAGGCGGGGGACAATAAATATCAAGACTCAAGAATACGTCATTGGGATTGAAATATTGTGTCAAATCCGCCGCGGCGGTTTTTTCCCTTGATCAATTAAGCATATAAAAAGAATGGGGAATCACGGAAATGTGTTGGGTATTTTTATCTGATATAAAGCGCTTATTCACATACCTATGTGAAATAAATTTAAATTGCTTGTGTTTCGTTCAGAAATTGAAGGTGCTCCACTAAGGCAAACGAGCTTAAAAACAGAAGATTTGAAAGCCTTACATAGATAACTGCGCAACTACCAACGGACGAAAATGTAAGAAATACACTCAGATTCAAATTAATAATCGATTTTATTTGTTGGTGCGATTCTTTGCTGACTTTGAGTTAAAAGCTTTAAAACACGTTTTCACTTTCGTGTCACTTTGCAGAATAATATGACTATAAGGCGAAACAGAGTGAACTTATGATATGTCATGTTGCAAATAAGTAAAAATTTAAGTACCTACATCAAATTGTACACAAATCTAAACAGAGTGAACTTATGATATGTCATGTTGCAAATAAGTAAAATTTTAAGTACCTACATCAAATTGTAAACAAATCTCTAAAAAAATAATTCCTGTAAAATTATGATGAAAACATCAGTCGAGTTCCTTTAACTTATGAAATGTAAAAAAAATAGGAAAAGAAGTTATAAGATACGCTATTTTTTATACATTTACTTGCCTCTTTTAAAATGCTAAACATTCATCGTTTGCTTTTTTATTATTCCATGGCCGAGTGGTTAATGTTGTTGACTTAAAAAATGCTCAACACCCCTGAGGGTTCAAATTCCGCAAGAAACGTAAGATTCCTTTATGCGAGGGAGCTATCAAGCTATGGAAAGTTGATTGCTACTTAGGTACTTGACATAATACACGAAGGGTATCTGAGATCCTCTGCCACCAGTAAGGCTGGAAACTCGTCATATTATGTGTTGGTGCAAGATAACCCAAATTTTGTTCAGGGCGTTTATCGATATGTATTAATTTAGACAAATACTATATTCTATATTTATATGGTCAATTATGTGACTGTTATTTTGCTAACAGTAACCTTCAGATTTTATTTCATATTGGAACATATCTTGGATAAAAGTAGGAAAATGAGCATCTACAACCGGCTTAACCTCCATAGTTGTGGTTAAGGTACTGGTTATTTCACTTTATATTTGTGATCAAATGTAAATTTCTTTTCATGCTGCCTCGCTGGTTGGTGTTTAACATGCTCTGCCTGTGAATGTTGCCCGCCTTGTTGTTCTATGTTCTCAGTATACTGTACAAATTTAAAATGTCATATGAAACTTTTTCTCTCACAAATGTCTAAACACCACATCTCTTTAATTGAGTAATTGCCCATTACTTTTATACCTAAACATTTTCTTGGAAATAACTCTATAGGAATTGCAGGTATAGACTTAAATCTCGTATGTTTGTAATGTATAAAGAACTCATTAAGACGTGTGTAAGAGTCATAACTTTTGAATGCATAATTTTGGGGTAACTACAATTAAGATTTTTATACTTTAATTTTGTTCGGAACAATGTTTATCTGTTACACATTGAACGGATTGTATAGGCGTTTTCATATATCTTTGATTCTTAACATATATGTACACTATAACTCTTTAATCAATGGTTAAGCTTGTAAACGACATGGATAGGTGCAAGGTGGTTTCGAGCGATATCGACTTTTCCATTATCACACAAGCCGGACTAGGGTATTTGTGTCTGTTCTTTTCTAATCGTTTATTGACTTCTTGATTTTTTATACTACTGTGTAAGTAAAACCGAACACTCATGATTTGACTGAAAATTCGGATTTTCGTGTAATTTTAAGTGTTGCTGTATGTGAATCTCTTTTGTACGTATGAAGTCATACACAATGTTATGTGTGTCCCTAATAAGAAGGAATACAATCAAAAGTTATAGCTTCATTAACTATAGCTTGTTGTTCTTTGTTGGAATGCATTAAGAGTCGGTTTGTATCTAACTTGTTTCCTATGGGACTTTAACAATAGCACATGCAAATTTATTGAACATCTATATTGTGCGCCTGTATGTATATGTTCCGTGGAATTACTGGACTAGCAAGATACAAAAATTCAGGCTGTAATAAAATGCTGCATAGAGCGGATTTATTGTAGTGCAGAGCATTTATACTTTGGTTCCGGGAGCTCATACACAGTAAGATATTGAAACAAAACAACCACACTTTTGGTTCAAGCAGATTAAGTTTTACACATGACATTGTGTTTTCCATGGTTGAAGTTATTAAAAAAACATTATTATCTAGGTACTGATTTCGGTGGACAACAACACAAATATACGATTTCTTGTAAAAAAGGTTTATTCTATTTTTTGTTGAATAATTTTTGCTAAGAAATATAACAGGAAGAATTGTTTATCTATATGACTATACATGGCATACATATTGTGAATAGATGAATAAAATCCATGTTTTGTCCTTACTGAAATGTCTAACTAAATGACGGTGACGAGTGCAAGTATTTAATGTAGCGATTAATAATATATATACAATTAAAGTCATTCATTATTTTATAGTTAGACGCTTATAAAAAAAATAATAAAACGATTAAAACAGCTAAAAAGGAACACGAGCAACTGCAGCTGCTTAAGAAGTTTCTCTTTTTTCATACAAGCGTCTTTCTAACTTACTTAGTCCTTGACCTACTTTTTCTACACACACGTAGTGATATCTAAATAGACGCAGCGTTTGATTTTTTTTCTTCATAAGCCTCTAACTAACTTAGTCCTAGATCTTCTTTTATTTCACACGCGTAGTCATATCTCATTAGAATCAGCCTTTAGTTTCCTCTTTTTCTTCTTATTAGCATCTAACTTAATTAGTCCTAGATCTACTTTTTCTTACACACGCATAGTCATATCTAAATAGAGGCAGCGTTATATTTCTTTTTTTTTCTTATAAACGTTTGTCTAACTTAGTCCTTAATCTATATTTATTGTCTGCACCCACGTGGTGATATCTAAATTGACACAGCATTTAAATAGTTCAATAAACTGTCAGAAGAATTCAAATTAAGATATCCCAATTCGGCGAAAAAGTAGGACAAAGACTATTTTCAAACAAGTGACTTCAGACAAAACAATAAACTTGATAAAAAAATGTCGTCAAAGGGTATAAAGCTTTAACATGTACAAGTGCCATATCATTAAAAAAACAAGTATACTTTCATGTTATTTACAAACTCGATTTCAAAATTGGAGTGTTTCTGATATCAAACACATATGACCAACGGCATAAGAAAACTGACCTTAACTTCACGAGTTTTTTAATTGACATATTGGATTCATAAAGAAATTCGCCTCTTAATATAAATAAAAAAGAACATTTGGAATTTGCTTATTGTTACTTATTTATATTTCTCTTTAACATTTCAATGGTAATTCACATTTTTAATTTGAATGTCAATTACAACGTTAAAGTCTTTTGATATCATGATGTAAAATGTAAACAACTACTTAATTGAACGAAAAAAACAAACAAAAAGTCTTTCTATTTATTAGTTGTATTTACCTATGATATAGTTGCTTTAAATAAAAATAAATAAAAAACTATTGCAAATTATGCACTTAAGTTTTATACACTTCAAGTCATGGTTATGCTTTGATAGCATATATGAAAACAAAAAAAAAACAATAATAACATTACAAGATGTTTTTGAAGGTATTTAGAATGACACATGCAACAACTGTAATAAGGCCGAATGTTGACATGTATTTCACGGAAGCTCCGTTGCAAAGGTCCGAAGTGCATAAGCACACCGCTGCATCCCCTTCTTCTTCGCAGTCGTCCGTCTTGACAATTGGTATACATCCTCTGACAACTTCTGCAAAATATATATGAGATTCAATTGATTTATGGCAACACATGTTTCTCTAAAAATGTTTGTCCAAAATATATCTCCTATATATTTATTAAAATGAAAAAAACTGTGATAGTCATCATCATAGCCCAACTGCTATGCATCTACCGAATAACGGTGTATGTAAAATATTAATGCACGGAGTGGCACCTTGGATATTTCTCTACCGGCAGAGCCGGAAAGTCACTTAATAACTTTAAAACATTCCGTGTGAATTAAAACCTTACAAACAAACTACGATAGACTTATGGTTTATATAAATATCAAAGCATAAGAATTGCAACAACAACAATAATTTGTTTGTGTTGTCTGTATTTTATGGCGCACTAACACGAGGTGATATTCGCGTCAAAACACGTAAGATAATTTTGGCTTGCCTTGGGTGACAAAACATGACGAAACAGGGGTAAAAACTACCCCAATTCCAGCACTAAGTAATGGACATATCTCCTAGCCTACAAAACAATATCAACAAACGTCGTGGGTTGAAATCATTTTTATTTTCGTTATTTGTTCATAATAAATAGTTATAAAATAAGCCGTCAACTGAACACATTTAAAAATTCCCTTTAATATACCACAGTTGATTGATATTAATAACTACCATACAAACTTTCAAAAAAAAGATACTCGCTACAGCATAACTTACGGTCTTTTGCTTTAGTCTTCGAGCATGAGCCAGAGCAAGTGACTTTGGAGACACCACTAGAGCTGAATTCATCATTACATCCGGAGACACACTGATAGCATTCCAAGGCGGAGACTTGATATACTTTATAAAAGATGAAGGAAATGTTTATAGAGAAAAAGATACTATTATACCATTTAATAAAAAAAAACAAAGAAATTCGTCTAAGATGTACTATGCTTAAAGTCGGTATTTGAAAATAAAGATAATTGCTTCACATCTCTTTTTCAAAATATATTCAACAATTAATCATATTATGCTGAAAACTATTGTATAGTGTCATTTATAAAAAAGAACATTGGCAGATTTTTAAAGAAAGGGCAAACTTTACTTGACCAGTTACAGGGATTGCAGTTCATTGTACAAAGTTATATTTGTATTCAAACAAGTCATTTTTGGTTAGACTTTAATACAATTTTGATCAAGAGTGTGACTTGTTACTGTATATCTTTAATGAAACGGGTAAATTGGATATAAAGCTATGACGTCATGAAATATATTTTTATGAATTTTCTAAACGATAAATTATCATTGTTTCCATATGGTCAGTTCTTGAAGGAATACTAACATATATTGTCTCAATTACTTACACAGACATATGAGTCCAAGAGATGACGAGGCTGTATTGCAATTTTCTTTATCACAAAAAGAAACATTGTCGTTATAAAGAATATTTTTTGTTTAGATTTTTTTTATCATGATTTAAACTTAAGGCTTTTTAAGTTCACAACGTCAAGCAAAATATGCTCACAGGGACCGTAATTCTACCACTAGAATGATGTCGCTATAATTGTACACTATAATTGTTTGACAAGGTGTTATTATTACTATTAGTCTTATTTTTTTTCGTTTTTTAATCGTTCTAATTTTCTTTCTTTCTTGCTTTTTTTTTCATTGTGCCAACATACCTTTATAAACATGAGATATAATAAAAGAAAATATCGCTTTAACAATGATCGGTATGACGATAAAACGAACACAACAAGGTGGCAGTTTTATTGTCAATTTTATAGGTAATAAAATATTGAGCATTCGTTTTGAACCATTTATTTTCATTTATTATTTTCTCAAAAGCTTTGTAATTTTCTTGTACTTCTATAGTACTGTAACTATCCCAACAGTTGCTCATTGGCAAATAACTTTAATTGTCTTTTATATATGTTGCTTTTTTTTTGGTTTTAAAGCGGCACACCACTAAATAAATGCTTATTTTCTTGAAAATTTTGAAAATGTAATTTAAAGCATTATATTGTATATTAACCAAAAGGAAGCAATATATACATTAACAAGGCACTTACCACCCACGTTAATTACAAAAAGGGTCAAAATTTGCAAAAAAAGCCCTAACTGCGTTAGAAACGCAGTATAAATATAGTAAAACGTAATAAAAAAAATGGCCATTATTTGCCCATAATATGTGAATTATTATTCGAATCTTGAATTTTTAACTTTATCTGAACTCTTATTCATTTATCTCAAGTTCAAATTTATTGAAATATTTTCGCTCATCTGGAGGCATGCTGCTTTACGAGCAGTTATAGTGATTACAAATTTTAGTTTCTGTAAATGTTTTATAAAAATATATGTAAATATAAGTAATAGTGAGGAATACAGCAATTACTTCGTTAAGCGAGTGAAAAATATAATTATTTAAAACTATGTTTTTTTTTCTTTCGCAGGTCGTCTTTTCATTTCAGAGATAATGGTTTTGCTCTTATAATTTTTTCTAACATTATGTCCGGTGAATGTTGCAACATGAACAAACATGTATCTATTTATATCTTTTATAAACGATGACCGCTCAAAGTGGTTGTTCTAAGTAAAATGCTTGTACTTTAAGTCAGTTTTTATTTCATTTTTTCTATGTTCATATTATCATAAAAAATAAAAGTATTAAGCCTAAAGAGTACATTTTAAAAATATAAAACAATTATAACTATCTTCATTATAATTTCCTATAGTTAATAAATAAAAAAATGAAATGAAAATACTGCTCACCAACAAGTGTCAACAAACAAAATCCAATTAACAAATTCATCTTTTAGAGAAAGTTTACTAAACTTTTAAATGACAATATTTCCCTAATGTTTAATGATTTACGTCTCTCTATCACTAGTGCCGCTCACCAAATGAAACCTGGATGGCCGGGGTAAAAAAAGGTACGCATCAGTGCCCTGTAACCGCAATTTGATATTTTTGCACAGAAAATGACCTTCACAGTGTATAAAAACTTTTTGTTAGTCAGCAACTTTCGTGCTGGTAATTTACGTTCCTGGCCGACGGGAAAATAATTGCATTAAGTGTTTGACACTGAAGCCTTTCAAGCCGGTACAAGAGGCGGAGCAAATGTTAGTCTGTGTAAAGTATCTTCTTATCGTGCAGAGTTTGTGATAATTTTTCCTGTCATTGCATAATTCATTGCCATTCAATACAGACTGATATTAAATGGAGGGTACTGAATGGGCGTAGGTTCAAAATAAAACAAGTTAATACATTTAGACTATTTAATCTGCATGAATATATTTTGTTTTAAGTATTCAAAATAGGAACGGCTAACAGTTTCAAAAATTTTTTTTAATGACGTGCCAATGGCTTTAGACGTGTAGACGTTGAATACTGCTTAAGCCGGTGTGTGTGGGTGGGGTGGGGGATGGGGTCCGTGCCAGGGGAAGAGGGGGCAGGAATGTTTTCAAGGTTTAAATTCATCGCTATCGTCAATCAAACCGAGTCTGTAATATGTTCAAGTTTGGCATAAGAGCTTTCTTAGCGGAATTATTTTGTTATTATTCAATTCCTTTACTTTAACTATAAATAATAGAACATAGATCAACAAAGCAATGGCTACGTTCACAGAATACAGCCCCCGACACAATCCAGCCACAACAGGCACCAATGAGGGACCGGACCAAAACCGGTAGAGGACATGGTGGTGAAAGAAGGGGAGGGGCGTATGATAACATAAATACTATTATCAGATTTTTATTGTTAAATCAAACATACTTTTGAGAAAATTAATAATAATAATAATAATAATAATAATAATAATAATAATAATAATAATAATAATATAAAAGATAGAAAAACAAACTGATTTATTTTATGCTTTTGATTGTATAACTGATTTATCAGTGAAAATTATAATTGATAATTTCAAAGTGAAAATTTTTATTACTCAATGCCGGGTCTGATATAAATTTGCCGTAAGTAACAGAAATAAGGTCGGATGGTGTGACTATTTCTTCTACTAGAATTGTTTGTTTTGAGTTTGAAATCAAGGGATCATTGATTTTTTTGGAATAAAATAAATGATATCATCGTCATTTAACGTTGATTTTCGATCTTTTTTTCCAGACTTTTTGTAAGTCGACTAAAATGAGGGTACCAGTGGGACAAACAAATTTAAAAATTAAATTTAATATTTAAACTTTTGTTAACCATAAAAAAGAAATTGTTTGTTGTGTAAGATGTAATTTATTTCAATTCATGAACTTTAAAAACAGTATTCTCACTCCTCGCTACATCACTCGTGAGAATACTGTTTTTAAAGCTCACTCGACAAAATAAAATAGCATCTTACACACAAACAAACAAATGTCCTCTATATAATTCATTTAAAAGAAGCTCCATTGAAGTAAAAAGACTGAACACATAAAAAAATGATCATATTAATACTATTATCAGTTAAACATAAGCCCAATGAAACCCGGTTGGCCTTGTGAAAACACTCAGACTGTTAAAGAAATGTTAATAATAATAATAATGATGATAATAATAATAATAATAATAATAATGATGATGATGATGATGATGATGATGATGATGATGATAATAATTATATTAATAATAATAATTATGATAATAATAATGATGATGATGATAATAATAATAATAATAATAATAATGATAATAATAATAATAATCATAATAATGATAATAATTAATAATAAGAAGAAAGTAAAACAAACAGAATATAATTTATTTGAATATGCTCAGAATTAAATAATTAATCGATTTTGTTTGTGAAATTTAAGCCCTTTTAAGTTTAAAAGCGTTGTAGCCCTTTTTTATTCTTTGGTTATTTTACACAATAAAAAAACGTGACTTTAAAAAATAAAAAAAGAGATGAGTTAATAATGTGAAAAGTCGCAAACAAGTTATTTGTCCAAACCAACATAAAAAAGTACACAAAATAGTAGATGTATATAAATGTTATATATACAGTTGTAATAAGGGTAACATGTGTGGTCATTGAACCAAACTACATTGTATGAATACAATGTTTAATATATTAAGATAGCGTGGGCCATTTAAAGGTGATCGTCTATCTATTTTCACTACATATTTAACCACTTAACCATTGATTTGTACATACATCACAGGCGGTCAAACGTAAACATAAATTGGTAAACATAAACAAATATAAATGTAAACCTCGAATTTTTTAAAGATCATGTTACTCAATTTTTATATGGTTTAATATAATAAATATAATGCTCAAATGAAAATTTATCAATATTGTTCCAAAATAGATTTATTTGTGAAGATATTACCAAATTTACATTTCATGTTAATAAAGGGTGGTAATAAGAAATTCATTTTCTATGAAGTTTAAGTCACTTTTTTCCAATAAATTCATATAATAAATGTGAACAAATATTTGCAATATATATTTTACATATTCTTCGATGTTTGAAAATTGGTTTAGAAGCATATTTATATACATATATAAAATTTCACTTAAGGACGGTAACAACCTTAATTTCAACCTTTTATTCTGCATTTCAAACGGTTATTGCCATCACAATATTTTTTAACTTACAAGATTTCAGTTCGCCGTGAATTTCATACACACGAGACAATTCGAATTCGCATTCACCAATGTTGAAACCAACAAATCGATAGCTAAAATATAATAAACAAAATCAACAATGAAAGGCGGCGTTCAATGAACTTATAGGTCCATCGTATCGCTGAAATTCTTTTATTTTTGTTTCTTCGTATCGATATATTCAGGAAATATACATAAACACATATATAATATTGTAACATATATCAACTTTCATACATATAAAAACACACAAACAATGCAATATTTATTTTATAAAATTAAATAATTAGTATGTTTTATGTTACCCTAGGATTGCCAATTAAGCTTAAAATAACTTTC
This sequence comes from Ruditapes philippinarum, assembly GCF_026571515.1. Classification (NCBI taxonomy): domain Eukaryota; kingdom Metazoa; phylum Mollusca; class Bivalvia; order Venerida; family Veneridae; genus Ruditapes; species Ruditapes philippinarum. The sequence continues at coordinate 61,800 of NW_026861198.1, read as the reverse complement.
CAATTGGGCTCATTTACTGTTAAATTATCACATTAACATAAATGATAATAATGAATGATTAAGAAGTTTACATAAATGAAAGTTTTGCAAAATTGTTCAACAATCAAGACACATTTCGATATAATAAGACAAGTACATTGTACACAAACAAACTTAAATAAATTCCGTATAAACTGAACTAAATAAATAAATACATTACCATATTAAATATAAACATGTTACAAAATCTTATCATTAGTCACACATCAATGTAATAATAAATAAACATTTTATTCACTTGTTTATCATTTTCATTATTTCAGAAAAGTTTTACTTTTGGTTTAAAGATCCTACTACACAATTGTTTATGGTTTTGTATTATAAATATGATTCTCATATAAGATTTATCACTTTTGTATGTCCCAAAAGCATTATTTATACAGATTTTACCGAATTTAACATTTCATGTAAATAAAGGGAGGTAATAAAAATTTATTTTCTTTAAAATCTAAGTCAAATTTTTCATTTATAAAAGAATGCATATATTTTAATGATTACATATAGTATGTACAAATATACAAAATACAAGTATACACTACTGTCTATGACCACTTTTATTCTATTATATTTCATAACAAAAACATGCTAAATGTATTACTCAAATGCACCCAACCAATTTTATCAATTATGCAACCACCTATACCTTGTAGAATTGAAAACAACAAATCTACTTTGTGTGGAGTGAAAACATGTCTACTTCAAAATTACAGAGAGACTGTATAAAAACTATAAATATTTTCCTAAATCAAATTTGAGCATTTTAGTATATCTTAAATAAAGTATATAAGCGTACTTTATCACGATTCATTTAATGTCATTCATTACGGTGGCATGGTACATATAGATCCAGATAATGAGAAAATATTTGTTGGTGTAGCAAAAAATCGAATAGCTTTGACTCACCATCAATTATCAACTATCATTAACGATTCAATCACAGGATTCTTTCCCTGTATGTATTTTGTCTCTATTTTTCTTTTTATCTCACTTTTTTATATTTGAACTCATCAGCATAATTTTGTTGATTAATTGTTATTTCATATTTATGTTTCTAACAAAGCTCATTGTTTCCCTATATTGTGATGTAAGATGAAACACGACAGCCTTCGTCGTCAACAAACGACACAATTACTCACCTAATCTTGTACTCATTCTTATTATACAATTAAAGTGACACTATGCTCATATCTTAATAGTCAAGTTGAGCGGATTTGACTTCATATTTCAAAAGAGTGTCTGTTAATATGGTGTTTGACCGACAGGTGATATTTGAAAATGTTTAGGATAAAATTATAAATCTGCCTAAAATATAAAAAGACGGCCCCACAATTTTAGTAAATTCTAATGGATATTTGCAGAAAATTCCTTAGGATCCATGTGTTATTTATTGTTTTTGCAAAGTCAAATATCAAATCAAAAGGAATTATTGCAAAATGAAAACTTATTTAAATATTCACATGTTCACTCACTATATACCCTTAGATGGGCATACTGCCACTTTAAGATAAGACTTCACTTAGCATTCTGTTGTGTCTAATTTACATATTTTTGAATTGAATGTAAATATCATGCTTCATTTTTTTTCTAATTATAGCATAGTATGCAAGCTTGGGGAAATAAAACTAAAACAGATAACAATCAAGAATATTAAAAAAAAAATGTTCATTAAATTTCGAACCTACTACTATCAATGTGAAACTGAGTCTTTATCCCTTGTCACTGTGGCCAGTAAGACAAATGTGGTGTTAGTTAACTAAATTTATACCCAAACCGTAAATGTCACTATTGATATCCGTACGATTTTCAGTGGAATCCGAAATTGACCAGCAAAAGGTAATCGAATATTCAAATGTCTCGGAGTCAATATTGCAAAACAACAGTAAAATTCGAGATAAAAACAAATGTGTTTACATTGGCGATTCCAAATCATTTAACTCTTTTATTGATACATTTACGATTGTACATTAATTTATATCTTAACATTTATGATATTGCAACTAATTGTACTACAGCTGTTCAGGATCTAATATTATAAACGAGCAATGACTTACAAAAGATGCTGTATGTTTGCATGTTCCAGATCATGTGTACGTACATTGCTAAACAAAGAAATGATAAAAATACAAGAAAATATGTTTTGATTGTTTTGTCCCATTATTGCATATAAATACAATAAAAGTTTGGATTTAAATGAACAGCAGTAACCTCATAACGATCAAGTCCGAGTACATCCGCATATGTTTACATTTGGGAAATGGATAATGATTTAACGAATATAGTTTACTTTGTTTGTTTATGATAATAACATATTGGTCAGATTTTTAAAGTAGGTCCTTGCAAAGTTTCACTGTCTTTAATTAATTTAAATAGAACTTAGCGCCGATAAATGTCGTTTCCGTTGCGTTTTCATTTTAGGAAGTGAAAATGCAAAAAGCAACACGGTAGAAAAATACTACTTCTTATATTTTTATCTGATCAATTCCTCGTGAATTTTGGCATTTATATAAAACGGTAACATCTATACCTTACGTATTTACGTCAGTCTTTGACAAGAATACGCGTATCGGCACATAGGCTGCGCATTGAAACTGGTAGGCACGGTCGAAATCGCATAGAACGGTCCGAGCGAGTTTGTCAGCTTTGTGATTCTCAAGAAATTGAGGATGAATACCACTTCACTATAATTTGCAAAGCCTATGAAACCTTGCGTCATAAATACATTAAACAATATTTTTACAGGCGCCCAAATATGCACAAATTCGTACAATTAGTATCTGCTAAAAATAAAGTTATCACCAGAAACCTGGCGAAATATATTTACCAAGCGAGTCGTATTGGCACAGAGCTGCTTTATACAATACAGTAATAATGCAGTTTTATTTTAAAGGTTGAATATATACGTTTCTAAAGTGATAAGCAATATCAACTATAAATCGTTGTGTTTTTTTTTTTGTCACGGCCTGATCCGACATCAACGTATTAAACATATATCTGTGGTCGATGCTACAATAGTAATTTCCTATAGATTGTTGTCTTTTTCTCAATAAACACCAAAAGTAATATTTTTATGGCATACACATGCATAATGTCTACTTTACTTAATCATGAATAACTTTTAATTGAAACAGATGCTGAGGACCATGTTATCAAGGACTATATGATATTCCGTTCGTTCTCCAATAGTACTTTTTATAAATTGTTTTTCTTTACTGCCAAAAATAATATTTGATGTAATCAGTTTAAAAAAAATACTTCTAGAACAGGTGTTAATTTTATTCTAACTTGTATGATTGTTCAATTGATAGAAAGTATTTGTTCACTTTACTTAAGTTAATTTTCAAATTTGACTTTTCTTTTACTAAGATGAATACTTAAGTACATATTTCTAAGGTAATGTCTTAAGAACATACACATACTTATTTAATCTTTAATAGATATAAACTTTACTTAAACATTATTGATTGCTAATACAGAATGTTAACATTGTCAATCATAGTGACCATATGCCATGGTATTTTGTAAATGTATATTGTACAACGATGTACCATATGTTGTGTACAAGTTGAAAATAAAATCATTCTTCTTCTTCTTCTTCCTTACAATAAATAGAACTGTGAAAAGAGACAGACAATCATTGTTCTGTTAATGCTAAGTTAGCGTATAAGACACAACCAATTGATAAGTACACAAGGTTATTCACACATTCGGCGTCCGGTATTGTCAGGGGTATTGTCTATATAATTGAATTTGTAGTCCCCAAGCAACCGTCCGATATTCGGTTTTTACAGATTCCGGTATTGTCAATGTTTAATACAATAGTTTAAAGAAGGGAAAATTCGGGACTGAATTATTCGTCCGGTATTTAGAGAGTTCCGATTTTCTCAGCGTCCGGTTTTCTCAAATTTCACTGTAAATTGAACATGTTTAATTATATATTGGATTAAAATGAGGTTTATTGTTTACTTATATATCCAATGACAATACTGAGTGCATTGCTGTAGAATAGTGCACGGTTTCAGTTCAAATGCGTAGTAATTTAATCACGAAGGCCCATGGGCCTGAGTGATAAATTACAAAGCATTTAAACGAAACAAACCGTGCATAATTATACTATGATGCACGCAGACTTAATATCTATGTTCATTCTAACACGTCAATAAAAATGTAATAATTATTATTTAGTTTGACATTATGTTTGGTGGTTAAATTTGTTTTCGCCTTAGAGTTTCCAATAGAAACGTTCTTTAAAGGCTGTTCCAGTGGGTTGGAAAAAACTGCCGTTAAAACTTCCGTGTGTGGAATCATTTAAAGAATAACATTTTTTAAACGTTGATTAAACTTGGTTAATTTATTTTATTTCTCTCTATATTTTTCAAGCGAAATACAAAGTAATAATATTGAAAAAAAGTGAAATTAAACTCGTTTGCGACATTTAAATAGCGTTCTTGTTTTGATTGTTTTGCACGTGCTGTTTGGCGCTACTTCACGTAAACAACATTTTTAACGTCTGTACAACATTAACGACTGAATTAAAGATATTGGTTTTCGGATTCATGTTCTTAATAAGACCATAGTTTTCACAACAAAATTCGACAACATTTTTTATTATCATAAGATTTTCCAAAGAAAATGGCGCCGTCAATGTGCTTCTTTGAAAATACACAGGGAAGCAATAAGAACGGCGAGTGCATTTTGTAGAATAATGCATGCTTTCGGCCTTTTTTGTTTATATAGAGAATTTTCCGATAGTGTTAGAATAAACATTTTTGACCATTTATTGGATTAAAACGAGGTTTATTGTTAATTGAACACTTTTTTATCATTTATTAAATTAAAACAAGGTTTATTGTAAATTGAACATTTTCTTATCAATTATTGAATTGCGACGTGTTTATAAATCAAACTATCACTTTTTCTGAATTGGAACGGAATTTTTCAAAATAGATTTGATATTTTATTTTTAAGTTGACATATTTAGGCAGTTAGATTTCGATTAAAACTATTTTCATCGATTTTTTATTCATAAACATATATAAATGAAAATATTGATTTTTTTCGTTACAGTGTATTTATGCATCGTTCAAAAACTTTCTTTGTCATTAACACTCTGGCCTCTCAACCTTTGAGATCGTACGTTTTAAATGGAAGCTTGTATTATTTAAACTGTACCAACGAATATAAAATTGATATAAACTTCTTATATTGATCATGCATGCAACATTTGATTGAGTCATAAAAATGTTTTACTGCGTAACATGTCACTGAACCATTTAAAAGTCGTTGAATGTCGCCGATCGGTTAATAAAAATATTATCTGTAACAGCGTTAGGAAAAATTAGTGAAGTTGCCAATTTATCAAGTTTTCGTGTCGTCGCGCCTTCGCCCTAAAAGTCAAATACACAATCATTGGCCAAAGTCAATTTATGGAGTATTCGTGTCGTCGTGTTCGTGATATGATAAATATTGGGCGCCAATACGAAGATTTTCACCCGCCGACACGATAATGCTGCAGAAGAAGATCTCGCGCCTTTGCCTATAAAAGTACTGTTTATTTTCGCGTCGACTTTGCCTTCGCCCTTTGAGTGTCAAAGGCACCTGTACGGAGACATGAAATGGCAGAAATCAACCGCCAAAACTTGTTCAAAATAGTTATAAGTTACATCAGTGGTAGGGGGTCCAGGGTCCAGAACATCCTGGATGCAGAATGGCACTTGATGTAAGGTATTTGTAGGATACTTTAGCTCGAATATTATCAATTTCAATTTTAAATAAAACTGGTTATTATATATAGAAACTCATCAAATATTTATAACTTTTTATTGCAACACTTTACAACATATATCTAAACTAAAGCTAACCATAAAGTGTATGATCAAGATCTATGCTGGGTTATTGACTTTTTAGCTAACTTAATTGCCTTAAGGTGACGTGACAAACCGCTGAGGGTAGAGTTATATACAACCCCATTTATTTATGATGGCCAACAAGATAGTGTATCTATCTAACTTTGAAAGGTTGAATATTGTTAACAAATGAATACGTCGTGTAAAATACAAAATAACTTGTGAGAGGTTTTGAAATAATTGAATTGCTTTTAAATGGTAAACAATTATTGTACTAAATGATGGACAAAAAAAAAATGAATAGGGAAATAATGTTGTTGTTTTTGTTTGCGTTTGTTTGATCTACCTTCATAGACATGTTGGAAATACCGTTAAAAACATTTTATTTGAATTGAATATATACTTTTGAAATATTGATGAAATTGATGACGCGTATTTATATTTTTTGAATTTTCACTGTAAAATATATTTTTCACTGCTGCAAAACATATTCTTATTATTTTCATCGGTTACTTCCTTGTCTGTTCTTTTCTAAATTTAGCCAAAACACTAAATTTCAGACGAAATTTCTTTCGATTTGTAGGATCAAGAAAATAAAAATGCTAATTTATTAAGCATAATTTTCATTCTTGACAAGTTTTATTTTATATCGTCGATTAATTTTCATGTTGTGGTATCAAAATTATCATATTTCAGTCATGGGTACACCCACTCGGGGAAAAAATTTAAATTTAAATACCGCTCAAATAAAAATTAATTCCTCAAATTTAAAGAAAAAAAAAATCAAAAAGAATTTTTCCATATATGTATAAGCACATACTGTCGATATGAAAATATTCCAAATAAAGTTGTTTCTGATCCTCTATATAACTTTTTAATCATGTATGGAAATATAATAATTTTAAAGGCGATATAACAATTTGGTTGGTACGGAGTTATTTTTAACCTCTGCCCTACTGTTTTGACTAATGAAAAGGATCTAAATATAAAATTAACTATTTAACATAAACTGACATCGATATTTCTATTTAACTAATATTTAAACGTTTGTTTTTATGGAAAGAAAAAAGACCGTTGTGCACTTTAACGAAACAATGACTTAAAAATAAACGTCAATCGCTAAAACTTGTTCTCTTGAGCTCTAAACATCGTATGTTTTTTTCTTATCAGCCTCTTTTACATGATTACGCTAGACAGCAACATATTTTGTAAGCTAGGCTCAAATGAAAACAAAAAAGCCTTTTGGGGGAAAATGAAAATCTTGTACTTTTTTATAAATTTTTTTTCCCTTTTATATAGGTTCGCTTTTGGGGAAACAAAAAGAAGAAAATTAAAATTAAAATTTTTGGGTTTAATTCAACTGGGACAAAAAGAGTGGGGAATTTTTGGGTTTTCTATTGTTTCATAGAAAACCCCTAAAAGGCTAAAAAAATAATTTGGTTCTAAAGGGGGTTTACATTTTAAAATTGGTTAAAATTTTATTTCTCAAACCGGGTTTAAAAGGGAAAAAATTAACTTCTAGTAACAGATGGCTTATAAATTTTTTTTTAAAAAATAAAGAAATAAAAGAATGTTTTTTTTTTTTTCAATAAAATTCCTTTTTTTGTTCATTTGGGGAATGTTTGACCCCAACAATATATGTAATCAGAGCTTGCGAAGTTCTGAAGACTAGACCCCGACTTCCCTACGCGGCGTGTACGTCGCTCAGAATGCACAAATCTAGTTAGGTCACTTAGCTGGTGTGACCTAACCAACGGCGAAGGGTGTGGCTCTACACATGTTGCTGCTCACCGAAGAGGTGTCTTTCCTTCAATTGTCATCTGCGTTCAAGATGCGAAGAACTTGGTCTCAGGGAAGATCTCTACGAGAAAAGACGGCTAGAGAAGATCTCAGTTGCAGCTCTATGATCAGCAACGTTGAAGGCGAACTAAGTCCTCCGGTGCAGGCTCTACGACCAGCGACGTAACAGAGGCCGATAGTCTGGGACATATGGCATAGCGGGCTCCCAGTTTAAACAAAAACAACTTAAATAATCATCCGGTAGAGTAGCTTGGTTGCGTCCGTAAGGAAGATCAAAGCAGTAATATATATACGTTTACACATAAATCTTAGTATCTGATGCTAAACATATCTTGCAGTTGAAACCTCATGGTCAATATTTGGTTGAAGAATGTTTGAAAAATGGGTAATTAAAAATAAGTCTGAATATGTCTGTGAATAGAAGAGTAGGAGAAAGTAAATACATACTAGTACACACAAATCTCGGATATCTGGTACAAATGATGCCATATTTATCAGACAAATGATTTATGGAGACCTATTTTAATGCATGTTCGAAGAATTGTATTTTAAGAAAGAAATATAGGATAAGAGGTAGTTAAAATATAGAAGTAGGGGAAAGAAGGAGGATAGGTTAAGCTTTCGATTGATATTTGGTTGAGAATAGATTTTGCAATCATAAATTGTATCTTATAATAAAAAAATTTTGAAAGATTTTTTAAATGGATTAAAAAAGTTGATTTGGATTTAATGATTTTTTTATCATTAAGTTATTTTCTAATTATAAGGCTGAAAACCCCAAATAAAAATCATCTATGAATATTTCAACTCAGTACGCAGAAATAACAAGAAAAAGTATATGTTTACGTTTAAGAAGCACTATGTTTTTGTAGCACTATATAATAATAATCATCCGCTCGGTACAAAGTTACACTACAAAACGACACCAAAAACAAACACTATGTAAAACACATTGAGTTTGTTTCTAAACAATCAAAATAATGGAAGAAAAGATTTTACATTTTTAGAAGAATTGGAGAAGTGCCTTGGACGATTTCTGTCTGAGTTAGATGGGGATTTTGGGAGTGTGCTGCTCTCTCACACATCCATTTCAACTTTTCTTCCCCCATAAAGTCATCTAGAATAATATTGTATATAGTTAACGTATGCTCAAACAACGTGTTAACAAACAATATTTTATCTCCCTATGCATTGATTAAAATAGTAAACTTCATTATAAGATAATATATTGTTGTGATTAAATACAGTCATGTTAATTGAAGAAAAGATAGAAAAATAAGATACAAAGATAACTTCACTCTACCCCTTTCTAACGTTTCGGAAATACTTAATAATAAAATAAATTTATAGGATTGTACGAGGAAACACTACATGACCCGTAACAATAATTGTTACAAATGTACGAAAGGCTGTAAAAGTTATATCCCTTGATCAGTACAGTAGCGTACCATTAAATGGTAACATTACTTAGTTTTAATGGCAGGGTCAGGTTACTGACTTGATTTGTAAAAAGTTTTTCAGGAAAGTGTCATCAGACATGAATCATGGCCGATGCATTTTAAAGTAAAAAGTTATAACACATTGCTCATGAATTGTCTTTTTTGTAAAGGTTTAAATAAATATGTCTTTGTCAAACATGAATGCGATGACCATATACAGGTTCGTGATAGTTTTTTTTTTTTTGAAGATGATTTCTTTCCAAAACCTTAAATGACTACTTAAGAAATGAAATAAACCTGACAGTGTATTCTAAGGTTAAACCGATTGTATTATATCGTACTAACCCCTGTAACAACATTGGATAACAATTTTAGTGTTCGGCGCGGTATTGTCCGTTATGTTCAAGCAATTACTTTTATTTTCTATTTTGATCGTCGGTGCCTTAAATGCTGTATTCGATCTGCATATTAAAAAGAAGAATTGTAAACATGGTACAAATGTGTATATCTAAATTTTATCTCGTTGCCTGCATGTACTTTAATAATGTCCTGTTTATTCAAAATCTTATACAAAGGTTTTACAGTTTTTAATAAATCAATATCATTTCTATGTGTATTTGCACATATTTAGTCAACAGGAAGTAACATTATTAGTTCAAGAGTACGATAATAATATTTATGATCATTATTAAAAAATGCAAAATATTTGCTGAAAAAAAAACTGATAAAGAAACAAGAAGCGTGCGACACTTGAACTTCTGAATCAGTCAACAAATGTATTCAAATATTCAAAAGAACGCCCGAGAAAGATGGCCATCGATAATTGTCTGCGTACATCGTACTTGGGTATGCAACTTTCACGTACACGCGGTCACCAATCTCCATCTTAACAAGAGCAATTGCTGAACTGCAGCTGCTGTAATCGTTATCATATCCTGTTGTCATAGCAACATCAGTATCCATATGAACAATAGCTACGACCATAAACTTTGCCGTCGCATGGCATATGTGGACGCTGAAATGGTACAGCCCAGCCAAAGGTGCTGTGAAGATTCCGGTGATTTTGTCATATCCACCACCTTCGTTAAGTAAAACCTCGGGGAAGACGATAGTTTGAGCGACGACATATATAGTTCTACTGTACTTTGTACGTGCGTTGAATGCTATCTTCGGTATTTTTGTAAAATTACCTGAAGCAAACATGTTAAGAAATTGATTTTATGATAATTTTTGTCTTATCATAATTATGTAAACGAATCATACTGACCTGCCATTTTAATGTAGAATGAATTGGTGATAAGTAATTGTTAATGAAACGGAGAGAATATTTTTTTTGACAAATACAAAACGTATAAAGATTTTAAATGTTGCAAAACTTACCAGTTTAAAAAATCAATACAAAATTTCACTTTCCTTTGAACTCTGATGTTTTACTTTAAAATTATACTATGTTGATAGAGTTTGATCCACTGTCATCAAAATTTATTTAGCTTTTTATTTTAACAAAAACCACTGGATCCTCCGAATAGATGAACTTTGTTTTATTGGGCATCGATCAATACTTATTATATATAAAAATCATACTACATCAGGCTCTAAAACAGAATTATTTCATACAATAATGTGGAATTAAATATGTTCAACATTAATCAATTTGACGTAAGCTTTTGAATAAATAGCATAAATAAATGGAAATGTCAATTATAATCTACTTACCAGCTAGCTTTTCACGCTGAGCCGCTTTGAGTTCTTCACGAATCTTCTTGTAGTCATCAATCATTTGACCAATCTGCTGTTTTTGATTCAAAAACTCTCGTTTCATTTCCTCCTTCCGATGTTCCATTATAGACAGCATGTTCTCTTCAAAGTTTTCCTTTTCTTTATCCCACTGATTCATTTTAGCTTCCATTCTGACCATTGTCTCCAACATTTTTTTGTCATATTCGAGTTTTGAACATTCCGGCTCTATATCGGGTTCACTTGCTGTTGAGTAGCACACTAAAGTAAGAAACAAAAAAGCTCTAACTGAATTGTAACAAGCCATCCTTCTCTTAGATAGCAAATACCAGTGAATAATGAATAAGGAAGAATGTCTACAGACACTTTATACTTTAAAGCAGGACGTTAAATATTTTCAAATACCCGATAACAACGACGATGTTCATGTCCATGGACTTTGTTTGTTGATGTTGCGTGATTTGCATTTTTTTCTTTTTATTCATATATCTAAAAATCTTTCAGAAACAGACAGAAAACATCACGCAATACAAAACATTCGCTTTGAAAATAGTTATATAATATGTACAACTACGATCAATCAGTGTTTTTAGGGTAACATATTCACAAAAAAAACTGTAAACACACACACACACACACACACACACACACACACACACACACACACACACACACACACACACACACACACACACACACACACACACACACACACACACACATACTGAAAATACTGATCATTTTAAGACCAAAAATCCCTAATTCTAGACTTACGTCATTTTCTTATCCTTCGGGAACTTTTTGTTGTTGGAAATGGTATACACCCTAAAACCAGTTTAAGGGATCGAAAGGGATGTTGCACTTTTTCATTGTCCCCTATGTAGAGACAATAAAACCGAGTTTGTAAATTTCATGTAATTTGTTCTGATTAATACACTTTTTCCGATATTACATGATTTCCTTATTATTTGTTTTTTGCTTATAACAAAATTCAAACTTATTTCGCTATAGCCAGATATCGTTATATCCGGGAGGCAATCAACTAAAGAAAGTTACAAACAAACAATATAAACAAACAAAAGCAGGAATTGGTACCTGTATCCTTACAGCCGACGTAGTCATAAGTACAGTTGCTTGTGTAATAATATTGTCAAGAAGAACCTTATAATTCATTTTGACTTTTTATGTTACATCTAGAAGCGTATAAATTCCGAATATTTTTATTGATTTGAAGTTGCACAACTGTTTTTCTCCGCTTCTTCAAATTATTCTGTATTCCAAAAACTTCAAAACTTGGAACTCCGAACAATTTTTTAACACTTTTCTTGTACAATTGTTGTTGCATCAATTGAAATTTCTTTTTCGAAAGCGGTTCCTTGAAAGGCGTTATAAGGATAACAGGACATCAGAATGTGAATGCGAAGTGATTATCTATCTTGGCACCTGTAAAAAAATCACAACTTGGTAATCATTTAATCACTTTCAAATTGATAGATTGACGAATGAAAAATAAGATATTAACATTATTTTGCTTTAAATAATTCTGGTAACTAGATGGCAGTAATACAATCATGCTTAAGATTTAAATTTCAATAGCCTTATACTGTTGTTTTAATGGGAAAACTGGAATCAACTGCTTGTGATGCCAAACTTTTCTGGAGAAATTCTAACAGAATGACAAATAGGGTAAAGTGTCTTCCAGATATCACATTTGATCAATGGTATGAACATTTAAAACACTGCTGTTCATTAGTAAAACTGAAACTAGTGTTGATGATATTAATGAAACTGATGATCTTATATGTGATGGTATTAAAGACAGTTTGTTTAATAGTGACATAACTGATGATGAAATTCTTGAGGCCCTGAAAAATATTAATCCTTAAATATCTTCTTCATGTTATTTTGTAGCAGAACATTTTATTTTTGGTATAACCATTTTAATTCCTTATATTGTGAAGCTCTTTCAAATAGGCTCTACACTTAAGGTGAATTTCCTTCAAATTGGTCAGAAAAAATTATATCTCTCTTTTTAAAAAAGGGAACAATTTAAACGCAGATTATGACAAAGGTATTGCTCTTTAAGTTATTTTAGTAAGTTATATTAGAAAATTAGTATATTAACAACTCGTGTAACTTTTTACTCTAAGGCTCTACATAAAATGACTAATGCCCAATCAGGTTTTCGTAGTGGATATTTTACCATTGGTAATGGCTAAGTATTGTATTCAATAGTGTATAAATATTTGGATATGAAAGGTAAAACGGTTTAAGCAGCCTTTAAGGAGACTTTTTATAATATTTATCTCATTTGCCTTATGTAGTAGCCTGTTTGTAGGGTAAGGTCAATATTATAAATAATAAAGTAAACAAAAAGTGAGAAAAAAACGTAATAGCAGCCAAATTACGAGAATTCTCACATTCTTTTATACATATTACCAATTATGTAAAAGACTTTCATTTCGCCGTGAAGTAATATAATTATAATGAATGTTTATCTTATCTTAAACAAATGATATATCGGGAATGACCACCAGAATGGCAGTCAGGGAAGGAAATAATCGCTACTTTATAGCATCTATACCTGCACATTCACAGCCAGCTAAACAATATCTAGATGTTATACTATGCCAAAAGTCTTTTAGTGGTTTCTATAGGTTGGCTATTTGCGTAAATATTAAACTTTAAAGCTTTAGACAAAACTTGATTGATCTAAAATAATAACTTGAATTCAAATTCATTGATACTTGCAAATACATAAGCCAAATATTTCGTACGATGTGCACTAATATGTGCACGGTCTTAGACAGTACCCTTCCTATCTTATAGTTTTATGTTAGGTGCAGGTAAGGCTATAGATATAAAACGACTTGTGAACTTCTAAAAACACTCAAATTACAGGATTTCATAACTTTTGTATTCATTTTAAAATTATATTTTTGTCTTTTAGTGCTGTTAATGCATTAATGTAAAGACACACAATACTCTGATTAGCACAATAAATATCAATATACTAGTTTAGAACTTCCTGTTCTGAAAAGACAAGAGTATTAACAGCATTAGTGTTTTGTTTATTCATGATGGTGATCAGGAGACCCTCAGAAATTTCAAAAATTCTATCCGATTAAACACTCCCCCCCCCCCCCTTAGCACTGACAACGTACAACTCTAAGCCATAAGCCCCTTTGTAGAAAAGAAAATCGTGCACATGGGAAGTTTTCTTTTGTAAAGCATTGACTATATAATTTTCAATTTAATAATTTTTAAACCTTTATAACGCAGGTGTAAGTAACAACAACTCGACAAAGAATTGCAACTCGCACGCCTGAGGCTCTGACAATGATTAAAAACTCCAAGCACCAACTCCAAGCACCAAACCTCGAGCAATAAGAAAAGTGGTATTGGATCTTAAAACGGTATTCGATATTCGAATGAAAATATATTTAAGGTGTATTTCCAATTATCTGTAGGTCGCTGCTATCAACACAGCATTCATGGCCCAAAATCTAAACGCAACATCGAGAACAAGATGGAGTAAACTTGCTTTTAGGAAAAAATATAAAAATATCAACACTATTTACCTTGATAGTGTGTAAACTTTACTGCAATAGCATTCCATTACATATGTACAACTTGCCATTACATGTGTTTTCAGATAATTTTCGGTGAGTAATTAAAATTTCCTACATGAAAGGGTGCATATTAAATACGCAAATATTTTTCTATTTTAAAAACAAAATAATATAAAATTAAGGATTATTGTTGACACAATATATCAAATAATAAGGAAGAAAGAAACATATCAAATTTTATAGTAACTGTTTCAAATTATTTACTTTATTCATGTGACAATCCGAGTGATCAAATGATAACCTTAAAGCTACATTACCACACACGATGGTTTGATCAATTACAAAATAAAAATAACACTTAAGGCTTAAACACTGATATATGAAACTAGAGTTATTATAATTGCACTACTCTCAGAAATACCAGCATACTATATATATTGGCACTTTTAAACAACTTAAGTTTTAACCGGTTGCAACGATATATTTTGTGTACTTGATAGCAACTTGAACAAGTGTCAAAACTTATCGGACAAAACTCTCTCGTAAACAGGAAAATAAGTGTCCTTTGTTACCATATTGTTATACTATTTTATTTTTAAGTCACAGCTAGCAAGATAAACATGGATGCCCCTGCTATTTTCAAATGAAATAAAATAAATTCAATCATTATGCGTCATCTTTTTAAAGCAAAATTTATTTGTGATATTTAATATACGTTTACGTATCTAAATTGCAGCAATAAATGTGTATTGGTTTTGTTTCTCTACCTAAATATGTTTACAGAATGATTTAAATTACATGGCCTTAAAAATAATGAACTGTACAAAAGTGTTACAGTTTAGATTGTTTTAAATTTTATTCCATGTTACATACATGGAGAATAGGTACTGACACGGATACTAGTAAAACTTTTAAAAGGCAGGTTTTGCCTTACAAATCCATGTTTATTAAATTCTTTGGCAATGCCAAACATTGGTTTACGTACGTTTTATGATGGATTTAAATCATGCTAGAATAAAGTAGAGCTGAATATGCCATTATGTGTCGTATTTTAAGTTCCATACAAAATACTTCACTACAATTGAACCAATAGCCAACAAAGCAGAAGAAGCAAAAAAGTTCATCTTTATGGTAAATGATTATTATTTTTAAGACTGTGATAAACCAAAGATTTAAAAGCTTTTTGTGATATACAAATGGTAGTATTTTTTAGGCATAATAGGCCTTTAGTTATGTCAATCATTTTATCCTTTTGACCAACAGTGTTAAAGAGACAAAATCAAAATATATACATTACAACATAGTTTTCTACAGTGACATATTTCTATAATGATCACTTGTATGTAACAAGGAAGACTTCCTTGTAGAAAGAAATTATAAATGAACAAAAGTTTACGAAATTAACAGTGCAACAGTCAGAAAATATATGTCAACGACGATCAGATAGCAGAGCTGCTGATGCTGAAAATTTGATTACTAACGATAAATGTTTAGATCAAAATGCCGTTGTTTTTATATGTATACAAATAACCCCATTCCTGTTCACATAGATAGATCAAAGATCAAAATGGCAAGCGATTACTCGATTTATAGCAATCAAGGTCACGGGATTGTTAATAGCTAGCTGTCGCATTTTTAATGAAACTGACTATTTTACTTTTTGTTCCGATCAGGGTTTAAGAACTGTTGATTTACTTTAAGTTTATTGCATATTGCCGATTTCGAAAATATAACATATTTCGAGTTCGATGAACTCATGTTTAAATAATGTATACTCTTTCAAAGGTTGCTCTCTATCCAGTAGATTGCAAAACAGATTCCAATGCAAATTCGAAATATCAGAACAGAAAAAAGTAATTGGGATAGTAAAACGACCATCTCGTTCACATCGCGCAACTTTATCAACCTTGACTTCATAAATAATATAGAGGACAATATTTAATTTTCACCGATTGACATAGTGGTAGACGGGTTCACAAATTTGCTGAACGACTAATTACTGATTAATCCATTTATTTAGTTTAATCCACTTATAGCGATAATCATTATAAATAATATAAATATAAAATATAAATAACAAAGCTAAAGCCAGTTACAAAAGAACAAAAACAAGAGATATTCATTAATTGGACATTGACAGTCACGGTCAATTTTAAGTCAGGATCACATCTAGA
This sequence comes from Ruditapes philippinarum, assembly GCF_026571515.1. Taxonomy (NCBI): domain Eukaryota; kingdom Metazoa; phylum Mollusca; class Bivalvia; order Venerida; family Veneridae; genus Ruditapes; species Ruditapes philippinarum. Next base: position 45,196 of record NW_026861198.1, on the reverse strand, counting down.
TTATTTAATATATATATTTCTTTTATTTTTTGGCAGCATATTTAACTCAAATTCGAACATAAATAACAAAATTGCGACAATCAAACACAACAGTCAATAATTTCACCTTATCTGTCAAGGCCATTTGAAAATTCAAGGTCCATGTCAGTAAAAAATATGGTGAACAAGATCAACAATGAAAGGAAGCGTTCAATAAAAGCAATCAACCTTTCAGAAGTTCCTGTCCAAAATGTTGTTTTGTCCATGTAGGAAGATAATGATCTATTTATTATTTACTATGTTGCAGTCAATTTAAGCAAAATTCAGTGAACATTCAATAATTTAACCTTCAAAGATAAGGTCATAAATGCCAAGGTCAATTTGAGTTTGATAAACATGATAGTTTTATCCCTAAATGTTCTGTTTTTATATTAAGAGAATCCATTCAAAAATTACAAAGTTACAATCAGTTAAAGCAAATCACTGAAAATGTCAATATTTTGACCTTCAAAGTCAATGCCATCAATGAATGAATGTGAAGATCTGTCTAGCTCACTTCAATGATTATCATAAAAAGATAATTATCTTCAAGTTTGAAAAGAATCCATTAAAAAATACAAAGTTATAGCCACTTACAGCAAAAAGCAAGCAAAATTCCTGCATTTGACCTTGAAGGTCAATGTCATTATAGATGAAGATCAAGATTAATCCGCTATACAAAAGAGTCTTGTCACAAGGGTTGTTGCATCTAAGAATGAAGACAATACACGAAGAATTAAAAATGTTAAGATCAAGGTACAAGTCTGCGGACGGCAACGGCAACTGCAACCGGCAACGGCAACGCTTACATGACCGTAGCATACCTGTATTTTGTTTCTAAAAAAAGGTCAAGCTAAAAACTACAACAATAATCCGTCAGTACAATTAGAATGTATAAGCACGCAGATGAAATGTGTGGCAACAATTTACAAATCACTAACATCGTTGAACAACTGGCGTGAAATGATTCTTAAGATGGGAAAGTAATCAATTAGGCATAAAAAGTAAGAAACCTTCTCAAGTACACAACTTTTACAATCACTATTTTTAAACTGATTATCCAATACATTATTTGGTGTAGAAATATGAGTTAATGTCATAAAAAATATAATTAAAAGTACAATGATAAAGTGTAAAGTGCCGTATAAGCACATGTGCAGATGCAACAAATATGATAATTATGTCGTTATGACAATGTTTTCTTAAACATGTGTTCAAATTTATAAATTATTATTTACACATCGTGCATACCTTTTTGAATTAAAAACATGTTAAAACAAGTGAATTTCCTGAAAAGACATAAAAGGGCTGATGAATCTATATGTTATTAATATTGCAGTCGTCATTCAATCATTAGATATTGAGACGTACACGAAATAAAAAAACAACACCTAGGAATCCGATACAGCTTCAGTAAGGTATGTTATGAAGCCACAATTCATTGAAAACATTATATTTTATAATGAATATAACAGAACATGAATAAGATTTTTTTTACCATTTTATAACATTTCAAAATAAACACAAGTGTACCTTTGATAAACTTATCTAATTTGATTTTCGGTGTCCTGTTCATTAACCATCAAAGGGTTAACAAGAATATGATGAATATACAAATTGATATAAAATATATGTATAATAACTCCCAAATAAATTGTCTTAATTATATTTAAATAATTTTGAAAAAAATAAAGAAAATTCGTATTAGTATCAAAATGCAGAAAAAATTGTAATAAATGATTAAATGTAAAATTTAAGACATATATTTTTGATTAAGTAACACAAAAAAAGTTTTATCATTTTACATCAGTTATTATTTATACATTACTGATATGTCAAATGTGAAATCATAAAACGAGAAAAAAAGACATAAATGTGTTGAATTACTTAAAACGTTAGATACCAATACATGTATATACATGTATGTAATCGATTGTCGGCTCATAAGGTTCACACTGCTAACTTTTCAATAGACCAATTTAATTTTATAGATCAAATTCTTTTAATATTGGTTTTAATTTTATTATCCGAAAAGTTACTCATTTGCAAATTACATTAACCACTTTTTTTATTGCTTGCTTTTTGACAATGAGTACAGTTTATGTGCATTGATAATAGTATGGAAGTCAGAATACTACATTGTTACATTTTACATTTTTACTTTTATGGCAAATAATTCCACATTTATCGCTACTTTTGTCAGGTAACAAGCATCTGACAAATTGACATTCATTTCATAAAATTCGACAATGAATTCTAAGGTTTTTAATATTTGAAAACAATTAAGAAGTAGTCTTAGCCGTGAAACTTATTCAAATATAAATTATCTATATTTTATAAAAAAGAATTATAAAAAACAGTGTAATACAATATAATGTGTTCAGGTATGTTATCTTCATTAGGTATAGAGAGTACGCTGCTTTTATATTACAGCACCAAGAAACAGAAAAATGTATCTGTACAATTTGAATTTTCGTATGAATAAATATTATCGTCAACAGTCCGACTTCTTTTTACATATTCAAAAGAACACCGGTGAAGGACGGCCACCTATATTGTGAATCAGCTCGCAACACGCTAGGATGTGTACATTTTACGTACACGCGTTCACCAACTGACATTTTTACCGGAGCCATGACCGAGCTACAACTTCCTTTAATGTTTTCATATTCACTTGTTACTGCGACTTTAGTATGTCCGTGAACAATAGCTACGACCACATATTTTGCTGCTTCGTGACAAATGTGAACGCTGAAATAGTACAGACCAGTCACGGGTGCTGTGAACATTCCAGTGATTTTGTCATATCCACCACCTTCGTTAAGTAAAACATCAGGGAAAACGATGGTTTGGCCGTTGTCATAGTTTCTACCTGACCTTATATATGCATTGAACGCTATCTTCGGTGTTTTTGTGAAATTACCTGAAGCAAAAATATTATGAAATTGTTTTTATTATCAATGTTAATGATTCTTGAATTAAGGGTTTTTTTATATGGTAATAAATATTTGTATATATTTAATTATTGATGAATAAAAATGTATAAAGATTGTAAATGTTGAGAAAAAATTACAAGGTTGAACATTAGGCAAGACATGTTCCTTTCTGTTGACTCGGAAGTAATAAATTTATATTTTGTGTCAAATAATAATATGTTGATCGCATCTTGATAAAGTTTGATAATAATTCATTTAGCTACTCATTTCTACATAGCGTCAATCTAACTATGAAATCCTCGGCCTATGTAAACTTAAATCTATAAGTAATGGTTAATATTTATTACAGATAGAATTACTCTTCATCAGACTTGATCTAAAACAGAATTATGTCGACATTAAATCTGTTTATCATTAATCATTTTACACAAGCTTTTGATTAATTAGTAGCAATAAACTACAACATTGTTCTACTTACCAGCAACTTTTTCAAACTGAGCTGTTATGTAATTGAGTTCTTCGCGGATCTTCTCATAGTCATCAAGCATTTGACCGATCTGTTCATTTTGTTTTACAAACTCTCGTTTCATTTCCACCTTCCGATGTTCCATTATAGACAACATGTTCTCTTCAAAGTTTTCCTTTTCTTTATCCCACTGATTCATTTTCGCTTCCATTCTGACCATTGTCTCCAACATTTGTTTGTCATATTTGAATTTTGAACATTGCGTTTCGATATCGGGTTCACTTGCTGCTGAGTAGCACAGTACGGTAAGAAACACAATAGCTTCAAATGAATAGTATCCAGCCATCCTTCTCTAAGGTTGCAAGTACCAGCGAATTATGAATAAAGAAATAATAATACAGACACTTTATACTTTTTACAGGACGTAAAATAATGAAATATACCCGATAACAACGACGATGTTCATTTTCATGAACCTTTTTGTTGCTGTTGCGTGATTTGAAAATATTCTTTTTTGTTTATGTATCTAAAAATATTTCAAAAATTGAAAACCAACATCACTCAAAACATTACGTCCGTTGTTGAAAGAAATACTTTTAAACGAGTATATTCAATCAGTTGTTTTTAACCTGACATGTTTACAAATATATGTGGATACACTTGCACACTGAAAATAATGGTATTGCAAACGTACAAACTATACATTTTGATAGTCTGATCATCGCTTTAACATGCTTCTGATATGAGAAAATGAGACATAATGTAATAATAACAACATGAAATGATAATGAAAAAGTAAACTAAAGTTTGCAATAGCTTTTTGCCTTATGCTTGTTTGTATTCGCCTGGCTTGTTCACGCTTTCTGAATCATGCCTAGCTTGGTGATCGTACATTATTTTAAAATAAAACCAGTTAACCCGATATTATAAAAGATTTTGATTTAGAATATACCGTTATATGATAGATTTAATACATTACTATCAGAAATATTTGATACATTACAGATATGATCTTGACAACAATAAAGATACAATTAAAATTCAAAAATCCAAAACAATAAATAAACTTTTATATAATATCCAACTTGAAAATGATGAGAAGGTAAAAAATAAAAATGAAGAGCAATGGGAAAAAGAAATAGATATAGAATTGAATTTGAATAAGATATAAACTATACCACTACAATGTACTATAGATGTGACATTAAGAAATTTTCAGTATAAGTTTATCCATAGACTTACTGCAACAAACACTATGCTTTTCAAATATAATCTATGCAATTTAAATTTGTGTGATTTTTGCTGCAGTAGTTTAGAAACACTTCATTATCTATTTAGGGAATGTAATATTGTGCAAAATTTATGGTCAAACTTGCATTCTTTTCTCTTGTCCGTTAATCTTCATTTTTCATACAGTAAAGAAACAGTGTTTTTTGGAGAGCTTACAACCAATATAAAATAGTAAATTATATCATTATTCTAATGAAATATTACATTTTAAAAATGAAATATCAAAGAAGTAAGCCCACTACATTATTTTTAAAAACTTTTCTGTTAAGGATACAGATTGAAGAAGCAATTGCATTGTCAAATGATAAAATTAAATCGTACAAACAAAAATGGAGTAAACTATCTAACACTTTAACAAACAATACTGATGACCAAAACAGTAATATTATGTAAATTAAACCTTAAAACGTAAAAAGATAAATGAAACTGATTCACTTGTCTCTTTTTTCTCCTTTCTTTTGTATGTGTGTGTGTGTGTGTGTGTGTGTGTGTGTTGGTGTGTGTTGGTGTGTGTGTGTTAAGTGTAAGAATGATAGTTTTTTAAGTAGATTTATTCTTTTTCTTTCTTTATTTTTTGAAAGTTTGTTTTTTCATTTGTTTTCTTTGTGGAGTTTCTGTCGTATCAACCTCATGAATGTTTGGTTAATGAATGTGTTTTTAAATGAGATGGATATGTTTTATATTTAGTTACAAATGTTGTATGTAAATGAGAATGGTTGTATTTATATGTTTTTGAAATATGAAATAAATGAAAAAATACACAATAAAGGTACAATTGGTTTTAAGGTGGAACGTAAATCGTTTAAAGTCTTGCTTTAATTTGTAAAACAAATACTGCCGTTTCATTGCAAATATTAACGGAGCAGCAGACTGTGGTCATTGGAAAGTTCACTGCACTATTTTTGTAATGACATTCCATGAAATATCTAATGACATAAAACCCCGCTTATAACGATATTCAGGTAACCGTTCAATTTGTTTTGATATAGCCGGATATCGTTATATCCGAGAGGAAACTAATTCCATACAACCCAAAGAGTCGGGACCAGCCTTCGTTTAGGCGGTACAACGTTAAAATCGCTAAAGTTTTAAGTGGATTTTGTCAAAAACGACCTTATAATTCAGTATAACTTTTTAAATTCGTAACTCTTTGTATCTAGAATCGTCCAAAATCAAAATATATTCAATGTTTCGAAGTAAGCCAACTGTTCTTCCTATTGTTATTCTATATTTCGGAACTTATAAATTAAATTAACTTACTTCTAAAACGGTGATACCGATGATTTTATATGAAATTGTTAAACCTACAGAATGTGAATTAACAGTAATTATTTAACTTGGCTTACGTTAAAATCACAAATTGGCAAGCATATATGTTCAAAACTTTGATTAAAGTGTGAAAACATTAGTGTGAAAAATAGTATTCTTTAAATTATATTGTTATAAATGATTTGGTTAATAGCTGTCATTTGATTTACACTTGTGTCTGCATTACGTTTTAGGACAAATCGGCGACTGAGAGCGAAAGAAAAATATCACACCACGGAACACAACACGTTATGGACGTTATGATGTCTGTCATTTCTATTTTGTAATATTCAAAGGAAATGTCCCGGATTTTATAATACATATTACTTTTGCAAAAGGCAAATGTAATTGACAAAATAAGAAAAACACATATTAACAGCCGATTAACGGGAATTCTCAAAGCCCTCTATACATATGCAGCAAACCATTATTATAGAAAACAAATATATAAGAAAAAATATCTCTCATGTAAAGACTCAATCAAACCGAGTCTGCAATTCTTATGTAATTTTGTTGTGATTAATACTGCCGAGGGATCACTTTGTTTCCTGAATTTTCTTGAATATTATATCATTATTAAGGATTTTTATCTCAGCTTAAGCATATGATTGTAAAAGATCACAAGCATATCATTGAATATGATCACCGAAACTGAAGGCCAGAGGTGGTAACAATTGGTATATAAACAAGCATTTATAACTTAACTCCAAAACAAAATAAACAATATCCCAATGTTTTACTTCGCCCATTGACTCGGCATGGTCTCTAGGCATAATCAAACTAGTGAATGCATCATGTATACACCACAATCATTGCATGAACTCTTTTTCTTTTATATAATCTTCTAACATATGACTATATAGTCGAAATCTCCAAACTTTGGGTTTCGCAGCTCATAGGTTACCTCTTTGCAACTGATTTTTCTACCACGTGTTGTCTGTAGTCTAAAACTTCCTTTGAAGAAGGTTGTCTATTTACGTATATCTCAGTTTTAGATAAAAATATAATGATCATTTAATTATAACTTCGAATCAAAACATTCTTTACTTATTCTTGCTAACAGATATCCAAAATATTTCGTGCCATGTGCATACATATGTACAGGTTCATCGGTAGTACCTTTCCTATGAAATGAGGCAATCGAAAGAGTTTATGAAATGATTAAGACGTCGGGAATGGTCATAGTCATTACAAATTGCAGAATATTTATGAAGCAAGTGATAGCTAATGTACATTAGATTCTCTCTCATGAACAGAATCTGCTTAAACTGGTGCTAGGGTCGTGGCGGTAGTTTGCAGTAAACAGATCCGTCCATAAACAAGCTCAATCGAGCCGAGCCTGCAACATTTTCAATTATGTTGTGTAGGACTTTCTTTAAGGATACTTGCTTTCTCTATTTCATTGAAACCGAGTCTGTAATTGTTATGCGTTTACTTAGTTTTCATCGCTCTCATGTCCTCTTTCTATATTATCTCTTTGCATAGAATAAACTAAACATACAGGTTAAACATTTCGAAAATTGTATATTATCATATAAATAAGAAAATAAGAAAGCTGCATATTATTTTAATGCTGACAAATGGATTGATAAGTGGCGTGTCATCAAGAAACAATCGCTGCTTGTACTATTAATATTCTAATGTCATTGGCAGGTAAAGTGGCAAAATAAGAATATAAAAAAATAACAGTTTATGACATAAATGACTCTGGGCATTAGAATAAATACTAGGACACAATGTTCTGTACAGAATGTCTTGAACTCTGGACGTTTTGGCTAGACCAACGAGTTATTTCGTTACGAATTGTAGACTATATGAGCATAAGAAAACAAACAACCATGACAAAACAATATAAATTAAAAAAAAATCTCTTGTTACAGCACTAAATATATCATTCTGTCTTCTAGCTGTTTAAATGCCTTTTCTGCATGCGCTTCGAATAAAAAATGATTATCAAGGCAACGGCGACGTTCATAGAACACAGCGAGTCACATATCTACCGGTTATGAACCAAGCGTAGAACGCAGCACAAGGGGATAGGAGAGGATTTCACAATTGTATCTTATTTCAGTTAATCCTTGTTGATGCTGTTTATTTTGAATAATTATGAAATTTCATATATTATATTTTTTCCAGCAGTGATATTTATGATATGCTGAATAATATAATTTTCTACAGGGCGAAAACAAAAGCAATCAATTCAATTTTACCGAAATAAAAAGTCCATTGTTTTTAAATGACTAAAAACAACAAAGACAACGCAAACCTTGTCAAAACAGTCAAAACAATTTAATTCTATCCAGTTACCTCTCTGGCGTGGGTTCGATCCCCGGGAGATGCTTTGGTAGTTTAGCGCGGAGGAAGGTAGTCTGGTACTGGTATAACTCTCCAGGAACGATGGTTAGGAAACTACCCACCTATATGACTGAAATACTGTTGGGAAAAGGCGTAAAATTAAACAAACAAACAAACATTTAATTCTAAGTTCTTACTTTAAGTTGAATATGATAAACAAGATCATCAAGGAAAGGCGGCGTTCAATGAACACAGCCCCCACCCGACCCAGCAACAAAAGTCAGCGGCAAGGAGTCCAGGAGGAGTCAAGTTGAAAACTTGTGTTTTCAAATGATTAATACTTTATAACAATAATTATTAAGATATTGAAATGAAACGCAAAACAGCGACAACTAAATTCTTTTTATTTGTTTGACTTTCTCAGTTTATGTTTCTACACTAAACATTCTCTCACTGATGTATGTTCTAGCCACGCAAGCACACTAAGATAATTTTATGTGAGAAGGCTATATAGCTACCTTACGGAACATCCGTGGTTCTACTTAGGTGCCCGTTTGTATCTGAAAAAAAATACACCGAAAGGCACCTAAGGTCTTCTTCCATCAGTAAAGCTTTGAAGCCAACATATAACATATAACGTTTTGGTGCAACGTAAAACCCAACGAAAAGAATTATTAACTGTTACACGGAGGGGCTGGTGGTCGCGCTCTACTTTATACCCTGTTCTTCCTTTTTTGTTCCGGGTCCCCCTGGGCTCCTTGCCGCTGATGCTCGCTGGGGTCGCGTTCATTGAACGCCACCTTTCAGTACGACCTCTTTAATAATCAAAAACAAATTTGACAAGAGCTGGTACAGATCATTTCAAAAGAAAAGAATAGAAACTGCTAGAAAATGGCTTATTCTTTTTATTAAGCATAAATATATTTGCATAAGACAATACAAAGAGTTAAAACTCTCACACCATTTACAGATCTCAAACATTTCTTATCAACTTGTGTATAAAGATTTCTAAGAAGGAAGGTAGTTTGTTAGTAATTATGATAATGTATAAAAAAGAAGACAACTTTCACATTCAGCCATGAAGACAACTTTCACAATTATCATCTTCAAACAAACTGGAGCCGATAAATAATTTGGGGTAGAAATATTACTGCGGTATACCGTACCCCAGATATTGTTTGATATTATGAGGATTTTCATCCTATTTCGCTACTTTGAACGAGGATAGAATGTAAGTTAAGTGATGATATTTAATCATTTTGAATTGGTTTGAACATCTGCGGATGTTTTTAAATTCAAAATTTCACCATGTTGAATTCTGCTTAAGCCATGCTAGGGGGCGTGGACGGTAACTTGCACTTTCCAGTACCGTCCATGAACAGGCTCAATCAAACCGAGCCTGCAACATTTTCAATTTTGTCGTGTTTGGCTTTCTTTAGGGATTCTGTAATTCTCTATTTTATTGATATGAATTTTATAGAAAAACAATTTCTTCGATAATTTTCAAGTTATTGAAAACCCAAAAATGTCGAGAAATATCTTTGAAATGTAATTAGGAGGTAAAATTCGTCTCTTTGCTCATGTGATAAATGGGCTCGGATCATACAAATTTGATGTTTCTGTGCATATACTTCCTTAAAACTTCCTTGAATGATGATGTTTATGTTGTAACTGATCAATCAACAATAGAACCCCAGATGACATTTTGAGAATAAACACACATGTCAGTGTTCCGAGTATTGCGTTGGAGTTGCCCGCCTTTTGAGGCCTCAAATAGTGTAAACATGCGCTATATAGGCCCCAAACATATTTTTTTCGTTTGAGAAATGGTGTTCAAAAGAGTGATCACTTTTTCGGCGCCACCCCACCCATTAAAAATTTATATCAAGAGGGGGTGCGGCAGGGGGATGTGCCCTTCTGTTTGGGGTTTTTAAGTGGGGCCGAGAATTTTGGTACTTGTGGGGGAGGCTTAAATGGCCTCAGGTCGATTTATGGGTACCGTGTAATCAACGCCGAAAACCTTAGACTTTATTTCAATCAATTGAGAAGTTGCTGCAACTTGAAGTCAGTTTTGATGAGGAAAAACAACGAAAAATAGAGATTTTTGGCAATTTTGAGACGTCCCCCGTTGCCATGGTAACTGGAAATTTAAAATTGAGCATGCTTTTCCACAGGCTATTGTCCAGACATTAGTGCCTAGTTTGATCAGTATTGAAGCAGCATTTTTTTATAGTTTCATAGCAGTTTAAACTTGTAACAAGAGGCTTTATTCAATTAAAACAGCCATTTTTCGCAATGCTCTTAAGACGATACCGGCATGCTTGGACGGCATAAGCACTAAGGCCAATATTTTACTAAGTATGTCGACATGTTTCTTAAGACAAACTTGCCCTGTAAAAACCTATTATTTATGTCATCTAAATATGTTTTGTTATTCTTCTTCTTTTCAGAGATTGGTCACCTTGATCACAGTTTCTTGAGAGATGAATTAAAAGATCTTTATCATCAATTTTGATGGTTCTACCCTGCTCCCGACCTGCTTCCGACCCTGCACACATTTAATTTGCTCCATAGTGTGATTTTTCAATCAAATGGGAAATTAAATCTCTTGATTGCCAGTAGGAAAAGAACAGGTATAACACTGAAAATGCATTGTTAAATCTGAAATATTTGAATAAATGTCATATAAACAGTACATTATCAGCAAAATGAAATGGAATCGATAAACAGACGTGAAATTTAGACAAAAATATCCATTTTCCATACTAATGTGCTCATTCTGTTTTGTAATGCACTGTACACTAAAGTTGGGCTATTTTGCAAAACTCAGTACACTTTAAATCAATACTAGGTATACTTTCTTGTATCTTTTTTTGCCTGTATCTTTTTGTACTTTCACACTTTTTGCCTGAAATTTGGACAAAGCAAACTTGCATTTTGAGTAAAAAAAATTGCTCGGTTCATTTTTTATATATTGGTAATATAATAATTTCTAACGATTCAACAGTTTCGCGGTCAGTATTTTCTAGTGAGCAGCGGATGGTTTAGGGGTAGTTTAATCAATTTTACAAACACCTGTAATACTGTTACGCGTTTTAGAGCTACAACAATATCTCAAGATATATAATACCCGTTTAGATAAATGAAATAGCCATTAGTTTGGAAAATGTCGTCGCTGACTTTATCTTCGTTCCCCGTTCAAAGTCGCGAAATGGGATGAAAATATCCGGGGTACGGTATACCGCATTGAATATGAGTAAAGTTCATAAAAATGTCATTTAAAGTACAATGATAAAACAATTTGCTCAAAGTTAAAAGTGCGTTATAAATACATTGATGAATGCTACATAAATAATATGTCTAAATAACATTTTTTTATAAAATCTGTGCTTGTATTTATAAATTATTCTTTACACATTCAGCTATTAATAAACCCGGTAACTAGAAATAGTATCACAGTTTATGGAGCCCGCTGCTGTTATATTACACCACTATGACACCGAAACATATACTATTACTATTTCAATATTCGTATCGTAATATGTGTTTAATTATTAAACAGAACACCGTTGAAGGACGGCCATCTGTAAGAATCAGCTACTAAGGCGCTGTTAATTGTACTTTTTACGTACACGCGTTCACCAACAACCAATTTTACCGGAGCCATGACCGCGCTACAGGTTGTTCCACTTCTTCCATATTCAACTGTACTTGCAACTGTAGTATTTCCATGAACAATAGCTGCGACCATATATTTTGCTAGTGCATTACATATGTGAACGCTGAAATAGTACAGACCAGCCACAGGTGCTGTGAACATTCCAGATGTTTTGTCATATCCACCACCTTCGTTAAGTAAAACGTCAGGGAAAACAATAGTTTGACCGCTGTTATAGTTTTTACTGGACATTGTGTATGCATTAAACGCTATTATCTGTGTTTTTGTGAAATTACCTGAAGCAAAATATTAAGAAATTGATTTTATAATCAATGTTAATGATTCTTGGTTTTGATATTATGTTTAAACTTTGTTAAACCTGTGATAAATATTTGTAAACGCAACGGAAAAGAATTCTTATTAAAATGTATAAAGATTGAAAATGTTGAGAAAATTGCCAGCTTGAACTTTCAATAAGAAACGTTTCATTCTCTTGAACTTGGATGTAATATATTTATACTTTGCTTTAAAATGATTCAATGTTACCGCCTTTTTAGTCCAGTTTGATAATGATTCATTAAACTACCTTTTTCTACAATTTGTATTTATTATAGAAAGTGAATCTAGATCTAGAATAATGATCTGTTCATCATTTATCCATTTAACATTAGCTGTTGATCAATATATAAGCAGAAATGAATGTAAAGTACAATATTGGTCTACTTACCAGCAAGCTTTTCAAGCTGAGTCGCTTTGTCATTGAGATCCTCACGGATCTTCTCGTAGTCATCAAGCATTTGGCCAATCTGTTGTTTTTGATTCAAAAACTCTCGTTTCATTTCCTCCTTCCGATGTGCCATTATAGACAGCATGTTCTCTTCAAAGGTTTCCTTTTCTTTATCCAACTGATTCATTTTAGCTTCCATTCTGACCATTGTCTCTAACATTTGTTTGTCATATTTGAATTTTGAACATGCCGGCTCTATATCGGGTTCACTTGCTGTTGAGTAGCACACTACAGTAAGAAACATAATAGCTTTAACTGAATTGTAACAAGCCATCATTCTCTAAGGTAGTAAGTACCGCTGAATTATGAATAACGAAAATGTATACAGAACCTTTATACTTATCAACAGGACGTAAAATAATCATATATACCCGATAACAACGACGACGTTCATGTTCATGGACCTTTTTGTTGCTGTTGCGTGATTTGCAAATTTTTTTATGTATCTGAAAATCTTTCAAAATATTTAAACAAAAACGCTCTTAAAAAAACATCCGTTGTTGAAAGAGATACTTATATACAACAAACTACTATGATCAGTCAGTTTTTTTAGCGTGACATATTTAAACATATCTGAAGGCATATACAGACATTGAAAATACTGATTTTGCAAACACAATACATCCCTAATTTCAGTCTAACATGTTTCTGATACGCAAAAATGAGAGATGTTGGAATAGGAAAAATATGAAATGAATTTGAAAAAATAAACAGAATTGGAATAGCTAATGCTGCGTCTAATGCTTGTTTGTATTTGATTGGCTCGTTTTGTGCGTTCTGAATTCTTGTTTAACTTGATGATCATATGTTATATAAAAAAGACAAAACATTTACTGTTTTTGTTCTGATAGTAGCAATACCAAGTGTTCAACATAACATGCGAAATACTCATTGTTCATTAAACGCCGACAAAACAGAAGTTACTTTCTTACTTTAACATTGTCAAACAATCATGATTCGGATTAGCGTAATCCAGCTTATGAGGTAAAATAAGCTCCGATCATTTTCCCGCCCATTACGTCATCGCAAATAAACATATTTAACCTCTCATTTTCGGTATTTTCCGTCAGCGACAAGAAGGAAACAAGAACATGCACCGGTGTAGTTTCCATTTACCACACCCAAACATAATTCGCTTGCGCGATTACCATTCATCAGATTTATCCATTTTTATCAGACAGACAGCAAGTTTGATAACAGCTATTGACAGCATGCATACACATATTTTAGAACTGTTATTGATAAGGTTCAATGAATAAATGAAGCATTAACCTACGTCAACTTACATATATTTAATAATTAAAGGCTAACTGTGATCACATGGCTCAAAATATATCCCAATGGAGGTAAACAGAGATGCTAGGATACACTGCATATTTATTTCAACATTAAAATGGGACACATTCACTCGTTTCTAGTTGTACAACGGAATTATCGACAGTAAACATTGAATAGTTCCGTTGTTATTTATTTGGTTAAAAATGTGGGTTTTCCTTCAACCCAATATAGAAAGAAGTGCTCAGTTCCCTTTATTAGTGTTGCCAAAAGTGACTCCTGGTATCGCATTCTAGTACTGTTTGCTGAAAGTAAAAGGCATGCGTTCGAATACGACCATTATAACATAACGTTTGAACGCACACACATCCTATTGATGTCACAAATGTGGTTTGTGTCCTTATATATGGGAAGCATTCCCTTATGTTAATTCATTAATTGTTACATTATAATCTTAACCAATTTTGCATTACGTATATCCTGTAGTTAGAATCGTTTAAACAAAATCAGAGGATAGTAAAAGTCAACTGTAATGCAGTTGATGTATGGGAAATTTATAACAGTTTTATATAATTTGAGATACTTTTGTACCAGCAACAGTTACCTCTCATTATTATACTCCGCCTATTAATTGTCGTCTATTTCCGTGATATTTCCATATATGGATGTTTCAAAATCGTTTACAAATGTTAATCGCGTTACAATGTAAAAGGAAATTGTGGTATTGTCAACCTGAGAGTGTCAACTGATGTAGTTACATTCTCAACGTCATTATGTACAGCATCAGACATGTTGTGTACATTCAATCGGTTACATAACTACATGTCGCAAATTTGAAGTTACACATGTCTAAATACAGTTTGCAATGTGTCTAAGTTGCATTTTTACAGCTTCCATTTTATCAAATCGAGATAATCAAATGCTCTATACCAGTGCGATATTTAACTCTCGGATCGACAATTAGATTTAACTTATGTGTTTATATAAGTAGAACCGAAGTATGCATCGTCAAGTTTTAAAGGCTGGATTTTTGACAAAGAATAGCCTCAATATAAGTATAGTTTATTGTAAAGCGATATTGCCAAAAAGAACATTTTAATTCAGTATAACTTTTTAATTTCTGGATTTTTTTAACATCTAATATAATCTGAATCCGAATATCTTTAAGGTCTCGAAGTTCTGCAACTGTTACCACTGATTCTTTTGAATTCCGTAACATCTGAATTCTAACCCCAAACAATAATCTAATACAATTTGTGATGTGCCAATTAAATTTACTATTTTTAACGGTAGCTACAAAAGGGTGATACGGATGATTATATATCATAGTAATAAAACTTAATATACTTAAGGCTGCATAGTATTTAGATAACGGCAAATGGGTTGCAGGTAAAGTGTCAATGTATAATTATAAAAACATATGGAATTTAGACTGTATAATCATGACAAAACAAACAAAAATAACAATAATATAACATATAAAAACGAATCTATTATTACAGCAATAAATATATCATTCTATCCTCTTGTTGTTTAAATGACTTTTGTACATGCGCGTCCATTTCTTCGTTTTTAATAAAATAAAGGATTATCAAGGACGACGTTCATAGAATGAAGCACCAACACAAACCGAGACACAGAACGAAACATTGTACGCAGCAGAAGGAGAAAGGAGGGGATTTTACATTTGTTTCGTCTTTAAATTTGTTGGTGTTGTTTTTTTTAATTGTAATTAGATTTTAGACTTTTTCATATATATTTTTTCAGGCAGTGATATTTATGACAAACTGAATAAAATAATATTGTAAAGGGCGCAAGTAAAAGCAATCAATCCAATTTTACCGAAATAAGGACTGCTTTTACTCTATGGTTTCAAAATTACAAGTTATAGCTTAACATCATTTATTGTTTGTTTCAGTTTAATGTTCTTCTCATTTTATATTCTACATTAAACGCATTCTCTCAAAGTTGTAGGTTCGAGCCGCGCAAGCATGTTGGGATGTGAGATCTTCCTCCATCAGTAAAGCTTGAAAGTCGCAATATGTCATATACTATGTTGGTGTGACCTAAAACTCAACAAGAAACATTATTTTTTACATAAAAGGGGACTGGTGGTCCGTGCTCTTCTTTATGCCCTGTCCTGCTTTTTGTTCCGGGTCCTCCTTGGTTCCTTACCGCTAGTCCTTGCTGGGTCGTGTAGGTATTGCATTCATTCCGCCTTTCCTTGTAAATCGTGTTTTATAAAATCATGTAATTCAAAGTGTATCTGGTTTACAAACATTTATCTTTCTTCCTGTTCAATAATATTCAAATTGAATGTTTATTGATAAATTATTGTGATTGTTTGCATGCACATTGTTTTCGATCGATGAAAGCAACAGAAGAAGAAGAATACTCTAAAATAAATAATCATTTTGTCGCCCTACATATTGAATGCTGTGCTAGCATTATTTTTTTTTTTTTTTGCAATTTGCAGCTGTGTTTACAATTGTTGATTTTAAACATTGTTGAATCGGACTGATTATGTTGGACGAGTACACAGAGGTCATAGGTTTACTAGCCGATGCGCAAGCCTAGTCTGATTGTAGAGCTGCAGCTTTGTAAAGACACCACAACACTTGACATAACTTTATAACTTCAATTACAAAAAAAGATCTGATATAAATTTTAAACTTTCAGAAATTAATGAAAATGCGGATAGATTGGATTCGATATGGATCTGAAACGATTCTTTTGACCGCAGTAAGGCTATATGGGATTGGTTTTACAGTCGTCACACAAATACGGGCATGAAAAAAGTTAAGGATTATGTCTAACACTAAATGTAACAAGAATGTGAATGTTTCTTGTCTTGTTTTCAATTTATAACTCACGAGAAACACACATTGATAGGCATGCACAATTATTGAGTGTATTCCTTTAGAATCTGATGCATGTTCGTTTCTCAGGCGGTACCATTGATTCAGTATAATATAAAAAATACACGTATATGTTTCGTTGTCATTTTGTTCTTTTTATATTTATTAAGTTAACATGATTTATTATGAAACGTGACAAACGTATTATTATGTTATTTTATAGTCACGGCAAACGAAAATTTAATCATTACAATTACTCTATCATTATAACATCGTTGTCTTTTCTTATTTTAATTGCCGATTCGATGCAGACTAATATTAACGAAACAAATTAAATGATTTAGCACTAATGATTATAACCTTGCGTAAAACACAGTTTTTCATATTTTACAAAATCTGAGACTTTTGTCCTCGGTTTTAATGCTCCTCGTCAATGATTGTAGCATGATTGTAGCTTGTTTATAATCCGATAGAAACCGGCGCTTATTCGTACAGATGCAAGAGAACACAGATGTCGACTTGTTCAGCAACGTGGAATGAATAGATTAACTTATATCAGTGCACTAGAAAAAATGTTATTACTGTTAAGAAAGAAGACACGCTTTTGGCTTCGGAAAAGACAATAACTGCTAAAAATGGCTTATTCTTTTTTTTTAAGCATAAATATATGAGACAATACAAAGTGTTTAAATCCTCACACCATTGTAACTGCAAAGTCTGTATTCTTAGCACATTCTTGAAATCAAAAAACTACATCAATTATCCCTCAGGACCAGAAGAGTGAAAAAACACTGAACAAAACCATGTTGCAACATTTAAGATATCTCTTACATTGCTTTACAACTGGTGTGTTAAGATTTTTAATGAGGAAGTAATTTGTTAGTAATTATGATTATGTATAAAATGTGGACAACTTTCATAAGAAGACAACTTTGAATCATCATCTTTAAACAGACTATAGCAATAAATTAAAATAACACTAAATTTCATAAAAATAGCAAAAGTACAGTGATCAACATTTTATCTCAAAGTGTAAAGTGCCATAAAATCACATATACAGATCTTACAGATATAATATGTCTAAATGATTTTTTTGTTTAACTCGTGCCTGTATTTCTAAATTAATCTTTACATATTCAGCTATTTAAATAGATATCGGCAAAAGAAATAGAGAAAATAAGAATCCCTAGCGAAAGTCAAAAACGAAAAAAAAATGTTGCAGGCTCGATATGATTGAACCTGTTCTTGGACGGTACTGAAGGCAAACGATCATCGGTAAGTAACTAGAAATAGAATCAGATCGCATATAAGGGAGCACGCTGCTGTTATCTAACAACACTATGAAACAAACATATACACTGTTAATATTTGAATATCCGTATGAATGAAATAATATCGTCAATAGTCCAGTATTTGCGTATTTGTTTAAATATTCAAACGAACACCGCTGAAGGACGGCCATCTGAAATTTGAATAACCTATCAAGGCGCTGTTATGTGTTTATTTTAGGTACACTCCATGAACAATAGCTGCAACCACATATTTTACTTTTTCATGACAAATGTAAACGCTAAAATAGTACACACCAGCCACAGGTGCTGTGAACATTCCAGTAATTTTGTCATATACACCACCTTCGTTGAGAAAAACATCTGGGAAGACGAAAGTTTGGCCGTTGGCATAGTTTCTGATGGACCTTATATATGCATTAAACACTATTTTCGGTGTTGTGGTAAAATTACCTGAAGCAAAAATATTACGAAATGATTTTAAACTCAATGTCAGGGATTCTTGGTTTCAGATTTTTGTTAAAATAAACTCGTGATAAATAATTGTAAACGAAACTGAGAAGAGAATACCAGTTTGATAACAATTCATTTAGCTACTTATTTCTACAAATGCCTCTAAATACTTTATATTCAGACTAGATAAACTTCAGTTTGTTGTGCAATTGTCAATACTTTATTATAGAAAGAATCACTCTTCGTCAAGCTTGATCTACAGAAAGAGTTTTTTGTATTGAAACCATGAAGCTAAATTTTAGTTTATTGGTTACGGTCAACAGTTATTATTATAGAAACAATCACTCTAAACAAAGAATGAGACTAGTAAATAAAATAGTTGATGCTATATCTCTCCGTCATTTATTCAATTAACATTAGCCTTTGTTCGGTCTGTAGAAATACATGCAAACTGCAATATTGTTCTACTAAACAGCAAGCTTTTCCAGTTGAGCCGTTTTTTATTGAGTTCATTACGGATCTTCTCGAAGTCATCATGCATGTTGCCAATCTGTTTATTGTGTTTGAAAACTCTTGTTTCATTTCCACCTTCCGACGTTCCGTCACAGACAACAAGTTCTTTTCAAAATCTTTCTTTTCTTTATTCCACTGATTCATTTTAGCTTCCATTCTTACCATTGTCTCTAACATTTGTTTGTCATATTTGAATTTTGAACATTCCGGCTCTATATCAGGTTTACTTGCTGTTGAGTAGCAGACTGCGGTAAGAAACACAATTACTTGAAATGAATAGTAGCCAGCCATCCTTCTCTAATGTTGCAAATACCAGTTAATTATGAATAAAGGAATCGGGAATACAAACGTTTTATACTTTAAAACAGGAGATAATGAACGGCGCCTTCCCGTGTTTATATTGATTTCCTTAAATAGTTGTAGGCACAAATCGGCGACGTCATGTATAAAAGAAATGAACCACAACACGGAACACTACAACGTTCAAGATATGTCCTTCTTGTAATATGTTTATTTTCTAATAGACAGTTCCCAATTGTAATGGTATTACATCCCTTGCAAAAATGGCAGCCATTTTTTTGGGTCAATATTCTTTATAAAATAATTAACAAAAAATTAAAAACTCCTTATAAGCAGTCTATTAACGTGAATTCTTATACTCTTCGTTACAAATGCAGCAAATATCTTTATAGCACCAATATATAAAATACTTTTATCATTTTTTTCATGAAGATGATATAATCATAGTTTTTATCTTATCTTAATAATATGATGTATAAAGAATCATAAAGAAGATAAACTACCACATACATTTCCATTTCGGCATTAGCACAATAAAATGCTTATTTACGTTTGCTGCGTAAAAAATGATACATATAAGATATATATTTTGCCAAAGGGGCATGGGTTATACTTTTGCAGTTCTCTTATTATTTTTGAGATAGTGCTTGATATCCTGATCCGTTTATAAACTAAATATTCATAACAAATCAAATATTAAGATTATATATTTATTCATGTTTTTTAATTGACAGAATTGTTTTAAGTTTTAGTTTAACAAAGATAACAAGGCCCAAAACACATGAATCAGTTTTTGCTACAATATTCGTCATTTTCATTTCACACGCAGTCTACATACAATCAAACATATTTGGAATAAAGAAGTACAATGCTCATTATACAAGTTACAACACTTTCAAAATTAACTTAAATGAGACAGTGTTATGTGATAAATACAATATGAGACGTTTCTTTTTTATTTTCAAAGCGTTTAATGTCATATTGTTGTGAAGAACCAACACATTGAATATGTTTCTTTTTTGTGAGGAGACGAAATGCCCTAGACATGAAGAAGAACACCAGCAAATGATGGCCATCTGTATATAGTGTTTTCTTTGAGGTTACCTGAATGATAGACATACTGGATTGACACTTTCTCACC
The DNA here is from genome assembly GCF_026571515.1 of Ruditapes philippinarum. Taxonomy (NCBI): domain Eukaryota; kingdom Metazoa; phylum Mollusca; class Bivalvia; order Venerida; family Veneridae; genus Ruditapes; species Ruditapes philippinarum. The sequence continues at coordinate 24,609 of NW_026861198.1, read as the reverse complement.
AATCTTCATCATAGCTGGAGCGCTAACGGAACTACAAATTTCGTCTTCTGTTGATGTAGCGACTGCAGTTACTTCATGGATAATAGAGATTATCATGTATCCTTTATCATAATTACAGATGTGGGCACTGAAGAAGTAAAGACCGGCTACAGGTGCTGTAAAGATTCCAGTTGATTTGTCATATCCGTCGCCAATATCTAACAAAACGTTTGGAAACTTGACCGGTGAGTTAATATCATAGCTTCTACTTGAGATTGTGTATGCATTGAATGCAATCTTTGGTGTGGTGATGACAGAACCTACAAAAACGTACATTTTCTATCATCCTTGTAATAAATCAACATAAAAAACAGATACTGAGTAACATGGATAAGTATGTACACATATGATAACAAAAGACTCCTGGTAATAAGTAGGAATCTTGAGGTATGCAACATTAAGATCTTAATTGATATTAACAAATGTTTGTTTTGCATTATAATTTTCAAAATGTGATGTATGTAATCCTTTAATTTGTGTAGTTGCTTAATAATATATCAAGAAAGAAGTGAAGACAATTGTTTACAAAGATTTATATTGCTAAGATTTTGTACTGACTTACACAGGTTAATGACAAAAATTTATTTATTTTATGGTTGATTTAATTCGACGATGACAAATTATCATCGTTACCAATTTAAAAGATGTCATCTATTTTTCAAATCAGTGGACAACAAAAGCAAGATCAATAACGAAAGGCGGCGTTCAATGAACGCAACCCCCACAGGATCCAGCAACAAGAACCAGCGGCAAGGAGCCCAGATGGACCCCAAACAAATTCATGACCGGGCGGAAGGCAGAGCTAGGACACCCTAATCATTAAAATGATAAACAATTTGTTACTGACAAAGAACTCAAAGAAAACAAATAAATGATTGAAAAATGGCCCACAAAGTTAAAGGTCACAGGGATAGGGTACAGGAGACCCGGGAAAGGGGAGATAAAGAAATAAAACTAGGGGCAAAAGGAAGGATACTTACCGTAGACGAGGAAACAACAAGGGACACAAGCAAAAGTGTCACCAAAACAGTATGAAACAACAAAGACATATATCTGAGGAACACAGAGGGGCACTGCCTTTGAACGGTCAGCAGCATGAATACTGCTGGGGAGTTAAGACCGGTTAATGTTGCACCAAACCTCACTCTTAGCCCCACCATGTTGTTATAAACGAGACAATGTAAATAAAATGAATCCCTGTCAAGTGAAATTCTAACAGCTGTTTTGGTTACAAAAGGTTAAATAAGTAAAACACCAAAATGATCATGTCATTCTAAGTTTGCGACGACGCAGTAATGATGTACACATCAGTTTAAGACCGCTGCCTCTTTTGTTAAAAGAAAAAGAAAAAACAAAGAACATCAAGCCTGCAGAAAATGAACTCATTCTGCATTTTAAAGATATGTAAGATCTTAAGTTTATCATCTTACCAGTAATATTTTCAAGTTGTAATGTCCAAATTTGTCGGTCGCCACTGATGCCTTTGAAGTCTTCAAATATGTTTTCCAGCTTTTCATCTTGTTTTAAAAACTTCTCTTGCATTTCCCGTCTACGATGTTCCAATATAGCAAGCACATTCTCCTCGAAGAATTTTCTTTCTTTATCCCACTGATCCATTTTTGCTTCCATTCTTAAAATTGTCTCTAGCATTTGTTTGTCATTCTTAAATTTAGAAAATATTGGCTCGTCGTCAATCGCTTGTGAGAAGCATAAAACGCTAACAAACACAATTGCTGACAATGAGAAATATTCAAACATTATTGCTACTGTGATAGTTATGACTGACTCTATGAATAAAGAACTGATATAGATGCTTTATACGTTAAAACAGGACGTTATATAAGTATGCTCCACCTATCACGATATCAAGTCCACTTTTTGGGGGGTTTTTTGTTGCGTGATATGCATTAAGACGTGGGAACGTCCGATACCATCACTAAAGCTCCTTTTATATTTCCAAATTACTGTCGGAATAGAATAGAATATACATGTTTATAAAAGAATGCAATCTTTTTGAAAATAGCATTGACAATAGCATCTTTTTGTATGAAGTATGGTCTACCTGTGTGATGTAATGGGCAAACTTACTTTATACAACCATATCACGTTTCGATTATGAAGGTTTTATTTTGTATTGTATACTTAAAAAAGTTCTGTAAAATTACCAATTACGGCTTCAAAACGCAATTAATGTATCGCTTGTGAAAGTTTGAAGAATTCTCAGACAGTATACGTCAGTATAAACTTCTACTCTATGAAAGCCTTTCAATATTTATGCACAACAGATAGTTTATCGCAGTTTTTATGAATGAAATAACAATACAATATTTACGAGAAATCAGCAATTTAAACGTCCTTAAAACATCAATAAACAATTATTTCGATAAACAAAAATGTATTGTTAAATTGCCTAAATAAGAAGATATTTTAATTTTACATAAAACTATAAAATTAACTATTCATGTTGAATATTCTTTGCATATTGTTTGCATTGTTTCATTTCTCTTAATCTTAAGATTATGACTTAAATGTTCAGGGTGGATTTTAATATGACTTTAAAGATGATACAGTGACTTTAATCACTCATGAACTACGCCAATCAAAGTAGGAATGTTTTAATGTCCCCTCTGGGTTTTCTTTTTCTCTTGAACATACCATGCTACATATATTTTGGCAAGAATCAAAATTTTTCTGTTTACCAATCGGACATGGTTAGCCTTTTCACATAATTATACACTCCCAAGCCAGCCAGCTGTCTGTGTGTTCTAACCATGTTGTTGGCTCAATTTGACGTTGTGGTATTGAAATCCTTTAAAGTTTTGAATGGTCTGTTCCAGTTTCAAAGAAGGTAAAAATAAGGTAGAACGCGACGCTTTGCAAACTTTCGAGTAACGTCTTTAAAATTGACTTGCAGAAGGTTGACCATATTTCTGATTAGGTTCCGTTGAATAGTTTCAGCTATTTTTTGGACACACGACGTCTAAGTTAACCATCAAAGCCCGTTTTTTGACCATGAAAGTTTGCAAAGTGTCGCGTTCTACCTTAAACACAATTATGATGTACAATTCAGATAAGTGGCGTATGTGTTGTGAACATTACATTGTGGTGATATTTGTAATAGCTTTTAATATGAAGAAACAAGTATTTTTGGCATCAGAATATTCATACAAAGCCACCTCGGCTTCGCGGCCCTACGTACAAGAATGAACTCTTTCAAATAGAGATTTAATTCACAAGTCAAAGGACTCATATTTTTTGCAACAATAAAATACTGATCTCCCCTTAAAATACTGCTCTTCAAAACATGTACCGAACAACGAGCAAAATAAATTTGCTGGTCGATATTAAACATAAGTAACCTTATGAAAATGTCATGTTGTAATTTCACAAGACCTCAAAGCGTCCAAGCTCGCGTATAAACATGTGACACGACAAAAAAGAAAACAGAACAAACAAAAAAACTGTACCGAATAGATTTTTTTTGTTCCGAATCGACTTTAGAACATACGATTTTAGTAGGCTATATCTAATTTCAGATGAATTTTAAATGTGTTTTGTTTAAGTTTGCAACAAATGTATTAATGTTCTATTAAATTGTTTGTATTCGGTTTGACTGCCAATTAATTTTATTAGTGATATTTCTGATATTGTATACAGATGAATGAAAATGAATCGATCAATATATAAGTTTTGCACAAGTTCAAAGTTAAATTATGCGTCAATAAGGTTTCTTCGATTATGTAATATATGTACGATATTTCAAAAACATTCCAATCAAATAGTCAAATGAACATTTCATCCCTTCAAATTAGTCTCCCTGATCTGAAATACATTAATCCATTTTGTTAAGACGACCTCTGAGGCACTAACTGATGGCTTAGCCAATGGTCTGTCGAAACTTGTAAGTGTATGTGGCAAAAAATAACCATTTCCATCTTCAAATATTGATGTACAATCTCTAATGTATGCATCATTTGCTATGAATAATCTATTTCGTATATTTAACGATGTAGAACTACCAATGGATCAGAAGTGTAAGTTATTCGATACACTATTATCTTCAATTCTAAATTTTGGATCCGAAATATGGGGTATACATGAAGCAAAGGATATTGAGTCTATTCACACTAAGTTTTTAAGACGCATTTTGGGTGTCAAAAAGTCAACAAATTTATCTACACTTTATGGAGAATTAGGAAGAATTCCTTTGTTATTCATTCGAAAAATAAATATGATTAAGTACTGGATAAAAATTTTAAAACAGAATGATACTGCTCTGGTTAGAAGAAGCTATTTAATTTTAAAAGTAGATGCAGATCGTAATTTAAAATATAATGGGAAAAATTGGGCTTTTCAAATAAAAAATATTTTACAAGAACATGGTTTATTGTATGTATGGAATGATCAATTTGAAATCCATATTCCTTTTTCATTGATTAAACAGAGAATTATTGATAACTTTTTACAAAAATGGTACTCTGATATCAATAACTCCAATCGTTTACAGTCATATTGTGTCTTTAAGTATGAATTCGAATTAGAAGAATATCTGAAAGTGATTACTGATAAGAAATATAGAATTGCTATGTCAAGATTTAGAACTTCATCACATAATCTTTTTATAGAATCTGGAAGATATAATGATACTCCACGAGAACAGAGACTCTGCAAATCGTGCAATATGAAAACCATTGAAAATGAGTACCATTTTTTGCTAGTATGTCCATTTCACCGTGACTTAAGAAGTAAATTTTTTAAACAATATTATTGTCGTTGGCCAAATATCACTAAATTCGAAAAATTAATGTCATCAAAATCTAAATCTGTTCTACTGAACTTAGCAAAATATATTTATTTTGCAATGAAAAACCGCATCTCATAATACACTCTCTAAATTTAAATATCTTTATTACTAACTCTATTTTTTCCTTAATAACTAGAACTTCTTTTTTAATATATATATGTAACAATATATTTAGTATTTTTTTGTATATCTAGACAGTTTGTGAGAATTGTTTATGTAATTTGAACTACTCTCTTCGGATAAAATTTCATTTCTTTTGTCATGTCTGTCGCTGAACATTTTTGTTTGTATTGGCTCTAAACATATGTTTATGTTTTATGCTGAATAAAATTTTGTATTGTATTGTATTGTATTGTATGTCTTGGAGCATTATGTTGAAGTAGACTAACATGCCTAAAGCCTAGCATAGGGTGTCATGTCTGATAATGATTCTAAAGCTTTGTAAGTGTAACGTCTCGGTAGTAACTGTAATAACAAACTACCCATCGCCCTTAGGCATCGGAATTTGAACAACTCTATCATATGCTTTTACCCAAATGACATAGATTTGTGTGGACTTTTATATATCAGGCTTTTGTCCTTTTTCATCCATTTTTTTTCAACTATGTTTAGCTGAAGGCTCCTGTTAACACCGTAACAAAGAGCTATTCAGGCGTATCAGAATCAAAGCGTTATCATACTGTGATCAAATACATACCCAGCAAACATTACATATAGGGATATCATCTTCAATGTCGGCCCGATATTGGCATCCAAGGTCGGCTCGACATCGGTGGTGCAACCCGGCTCAAAGTCGGGCCGATATCGGATGCCGATATCGGTTTACCAACTTAAAGTCGATTTTTACCTACATTCATAATAAGCTTTTTTCTTTCTTATAGCATATTGGTTTGCTTTCCTTAACATATAACAGAACATATATTTAGTTTGCAAAACATCTATTACATCACCAAAATTAAACATTCATATACATAATATATTTACACATAAATACTTTCATATTTAAAAACCATGTATGTTCTTGCTAACACACATAAAATTTAAACATTAATCAAAATGAAAATGTTTGAACAAAAATACTTAAGTCATGTGACTGGCAAATACAACCTTGCTATATTGATACTACTTTTTGTTAAGATAAAATAAGCTCAGTGGCATTTTTCTTACTTGTTCCTTTGCTTTTTTACATCCTGTAGACCTGAAATCTGTCTAAGAAGTGTCAAGATGTAATCTTTGATAAATTTAGTAACTGTATTTTAGATCTTGCACATTGATTCATACTCCAGTGATCACAAGTTTTGAGTTAAAAAGATTAAAAGACTATAGCTGACGTTTTCACATTATCATGTTGAACAGAGCTAAACAGCATTTTGTAATTTGTAAATAATTTTATAATGTCAAGTGTCAATTGTGGTTCCTCCAGGAGTCCTGATATATATGATCTTCTTAAATTGTTTAGTTTTCTAGACGTTCTTTATTTCCACCATATCTTGATCATTTGCCAGATGACGCTATTTCCTGCCATTGATTTTCATCTCGGTGACTGTTGCTCTCTTTTTTCATCACTACATTCTGGAGCAAAATTGAAAAGAAACCTTAGAAGGACACACTCGTATATATAATATATGTATACTAAAGATACAAGTTACAAGCTATTATATTGTTTTGATCTATATTTAACACATATATAAAAAGTATATAGATATATCAAACATTTTCTTTTGAAACATTTCTGTTAATAAATCAGTAAGAAAACAATAAAACTTTACACAATAACTCTAAAAGCTCAAGCTGATTAATTATTTCAGTTGTCAGCACTCTGATTCAGGAATCTGTTTGTCATGTTACAGACAGATGATTTACCTGCAATGAATCATTCATGTTTCAAACATTAAACTATAAGAAAATATATCAACATAATAATATATTCACATTTTTATAACTAAAGGAATATGTTAAGAACAGTATCCTTTCAAAAGGCAAGCAGCCACTATCCGTTTCTTTTTAAGTAATCAATATTTCATCATTTCTTATTAAAACTTTCATTAGACATCTCTATCATAATTATATCTTTTTATAAACATAAAAAGAAAATTATCATTTGATGTTTATTCTCTCTCAGTCGCTTAATTTCATGCAACAATTTAAAAACAGTCGCGAAAATGTATTACAAAATTATTTTTGGTGAGATAATTTTAAAATTCACAAACCTACGTTCAAAATATCAGTGACGCCAAATGTACTTTTCTTAGTTTTGGCGCAAACTTCTTCCGATGACAAAAGAGCTAGAAAAATACCACGTTGTGCAAATCACTTATAATAAATTTGCAACAGACATGGAGCCGATATAGCTTCAAAGTATTTTTTATGAAAACGACTTGATTAATCTTAACAAAAGCATCGATTTCTTGCTGAAATGAATTTGAGATGAACATACTAAAAACTCATTGAATTGAATAACAGGAAATAAATGTATATCGGACCTAACTCGGACCGACATCACCATGTCTTTGACAAGTTTGTCTATATCGGATATATATAGGTCCGACGGCGGAAATCCGACTTCGATATTCCGACATTTAGCCGATATCGGCCCGATATAGGTATGTTTGTTTGCTGGGATATACATGTAATATAATATACAACCCTCGTACATTTGCTGAACTCTTTAGAACAAAGCTTAACTTATAACTTAATGTTACATGAGATTGTATAAATGCAAATGGTCTTGGTCTTCATACTGATATTTTAGTTTTGAATCATCCAACTGTTAATACTGTGTATGAAATCACACCTGACAGTGTGACACAATATCTGAATGCATATTTTTTTTCTATAAGACACTTATCTAGATATTTAAAACAAAATGTAAAAAAGGTAAATATAGTATTTACATCTATTTATTTTGTACCGATTTTCTTTTCAATTGGTGTTTACGTCTATAAAATGGATCAAGTGTGTGGTTAAACATATTTATTTCCTGTTTGTTTATTTGGTTTCTAAATTCATCATGTTCGTCACGTCTCAAGTAAGAAAAAAAGAAAAGAGATTGCATGTAGGGAGAAGTCAAGAAAAGGTTTTAATTTTATGTCTATGAAAAAAATCAGTTCAATTGAAGTAATAAAACTGTCAGTTACATACTACTTATTCGTCAATATTGATTGATGTACAAAATGATATTAAATAATTAAGCGAATGATTTTATATAAGGTTATAGTAATTTTACGTCGAATTTTTATTTTTCCCAAATCATTTTTTAATAACCCTTACTTCAAAATGCAAGAAAAACAGCAATATGACAGTTTGAAGATGCACAACAAAAATTTTAAAATGATAATATTAGATAGAAAAAGAAGAAAGAAAGTAACACAAAAATGAATGAGCTTATAGCTTTACATTTATATATAAAAAGAGATTTTCTCTCTAGTTGCCAATTCTGTTTTAAAAAGTTATGATGTATCAAAAAACACGTGTTTATCCTGATACCTGAATTTACAGTTATTAATACGCAGCAAAAGTAGATTTCATAGATTTCCTTTTGTAAGGGAAAAGCTATGTATTCGTCTCATGAACAATTCACTTTATTTGAAGATTGTCTTTGCGCTGAAATAAAAAATATCAGTGATTAGAATAAGAGGACACTTAAATATGAATTTTATTTTTCAACGAAACATAATAATATGTATGAAATTCTATAATGATGAGTACAAATAATTGTAGTCATTCAACTCCAAAACCAAAACTGACACAACTTCAAAGCCAACAACTGATTCAACACATTTTTGTTTTCTTAAAAAGTTAGTTTGTTTACACTAACGTCATGGCGGGATGTAAAGTTTAATTAAACAAAATACAACATGGTTAACAAATTCAAGATATTATGTCAGGATAATATAATTATATAAAAAATTATATGAAAAAAAAAGTTGTTCTACTTAACCCATTACTTCATGAGCATTTTGTGAAAAATGGCTGTTTTCATTGAAAAGTCTCCCGTTACAAGTTCAAATTGCTATAATACTATAAAAACTGCTTCAACACTAATCAAACTTGGCACAAATGTTGACTGGACCATTGCCCTTGCAACAACATGCTCAGACATTAATTTTCTGTTACCATGGCAACGAGGGGACATCTCAAAATTGCCAAAAATCACTATTTTGCGTTCATTTTATCCATCAAAATTGATTTCAAAGTGCTGCAACTTCTCAATGAATTGAGATAGAGTCAAATGCTTTTCAGCGTTGGTTACACGTTACCTTATGATCAATCTGGGGTCATTTATAGCCTCTCACAAGACCAAAATTTTCTTGGCGATGAGGGGGACTCCGCCCCCTTCAAACCCCCCAAACAGAAGGGGGCATATCCCCCTTCTGGCAACCCCCTGATGTAACTTTTGGTTGGGGGGGCGCGCCGAAAAAGTGGTCACTTTTTTTAACAACATTTCTCAAACAAAAACAAGTGTTAGGGGCCTAAATAAAGCATTTTTTCACCATTTGAGACAACAAAAGGGGGGGGGGTGAAAAAGGCGTTAAAAGGCGTGTATATGAAGTAATGGGTTAATCAAAACACTCCAATAAAAGATGGGAGTCTTATCCTACATTTAATACATGATACTTGAAGAGTGAGTAGACTTTACTGACAAGGATTGGCCTGACTTAACAGCAACTGCAGTAACAGAGCTGCGGGTACATTGCTAATCATCCCTGTCAGTTGTCGTTGCAATCGACTTATTGTCGGGAGCTTTTGTGATTGCCATACCAGTAGCAACGGTATGGCAAACTGTTCGCTGAAGAGATAAAGATCAGAAACTGGTGCTGTAAAGTATCCAGTAGAGTTATCATATCAACCGCCCTCATTCGGTAGAATATGGGGAAATATCAATTTTTGACCTTCGTTATGTTTTCTCATGTATGTTTCCTTGTTGGCTATACGCTGCTTTTCGTGGAATGGCCGTGTCACATTGAAAACCGCCTTATGAACACATCTGGGTATGTTTAATCAGTTCAAGGTAAACGTTGAATTCTGCTTGGGCCGGTGCTAGGGGACGTTGACGGTAGCTTGCATTTTCCAGTACCGGCTTTGGAACAATGAAACAAAACCGGAAACATTTTTAATTCTGCCATTTTCAGGCGCTCTTTAGGAATAATGTTTTTTTCTATATTTCAAGGATTTATTTAAAGAATAATGAAAAATGTAACATCCTTCATGCCCCTAGCAACGGCATCCTCAGAACTATAGTTATTTGAATCAATGAACCCTTAGGACTGGAAAAGAAACCAAACTGAGATGAAAACTGGGTAGAATATACAGTCGACAGACATCACTCAACATCTGCTGCTATACATAGTAAGTACAATTAAAATGGTTTCCTGCGGGGAACATTTTTGATGATATAAAGATATTTCATTTAACTATCTTCAACATTGTTTGGGTGGGTGGATAAATAAACGTTTGTATCAGGAATATAGTTGACAATAATCGATCAATATAGAAGAAGGTCTTTGGAAACTGGTGACCGTTAAAGACCGGAGAAGGTCTAACATAAAACAATTATTTCTTTTTAAGAAAATGATTAAATAGGCCTACCATTTTATGAATAATTCCGAGCAAAAAAATAAAAAGCAAACACACAAGTTTTCGCAGAAAACATATATATTTATTATGGCAGATGCCACTACGAATATTTTAATTTTGTAGATTTTCAGTATAAACAATTTATTGTTTGTAACATTTTGAGATACATATAAAAGAAACATTGATTATTTTCAAACACATCATTCAAGTTTTTCCACCTTAAACGGTATTATAATTATAGAAAATTAAATATATCACGTATTAGTTTTTTGTTCTTAATTAGGTGTAATTCTTATTCCCTAGAGGATTATCCGTAACGTACCGTCAAAACGGTATTTAGCCAGGTTTTCGAAAAGGTCAATTAACCAATCATGTACGGCTTACAGATCACATGCTCTTCCATGTACCGAAAACAGGTCACGTGCCCCTCCATGCCTCAAAAGTAAAACGCGTACCAATACCCTGCGGTCTCCAGACCGCAGGGAATAAACGATATACACGTAAGTAATCTAAAGAACATATTTCATCTGTAATTATCCATAATAATTAATGATCTTTGTTATTAAAGGGACTCAGCCCAGGACAATATATTGTTGAAAGATTGTCAAAAATAAGCTGGAGCACATAACACAGAAGCATTTGTCAAATTTGGGTCATTTTTCACAATTAATTTAAAGGCAATTATTTTGGGGAAACGTAGTTAGTGAATGATCTGAAATTTCATACTATTTTTGGTCCAGACCTACATCTCTCGGAAAATTATTTCAAGTCCAGTCGGGTAAGAAAAACTCATTGGAGTCCCTTTAAGGTTACATCATTTAAATCTTATTTATTTTTGTCCTTGCTATTCGGGTTACAACAGTTTTAGCTTTTTTGTCTTCATTGTCATCTTGCTCTTTATCCGAAACAAAATGAAAAAATGTTGTTGTTTTTTACACATGCAAATATTTTCTATCTTAAAAAAACAAACATTTAGAATAAAGGACTATTGTTCACAAATGGTTAAGCCTTCTGTTCATATTTTGTAACATCACGTGAATGTTTTCATCTTGTTGATTTTTTATCATTCTTTTCTTTGTCTTCTTTTATGTTTTCTTGTTTATCTTTTTCTTTTTATTTTGCTATCACTATAACATGTCTGGTTTTGCTTTACATAAGAAAGGCTAAAGGATGTCAGTCTCTTCCTTCTCCATTCTGCCCATTTGTAATGAACCTGTTCTTATATTGTTATGTTGATAATAAATATTGTTTAAATACTTCATCAGGACGTTAATATGTTAAGTAACATTCTTTCAGTAATTCAATGCCATCATTCAGATGCATTCTCCACATTGCAGACTAATTGGACATTGTGCGTATATGCATCAGATAAAATATGACCAACAATATCATCAAGGAAGGGCGGCATTCAGAAAACGCAACTCCAACACAGTTTTCATTCATCAACAACTACCACGCGAAATTATAAATTGTATTTTATTAATTGGAAATAAATATTCATCATTTTAAATGAAAATTGCAATGCAAAAGTGTTTTTGGACCGGCCAGCGAACAGTGCAGACCATTTTAAGACAGCTGAGGTGTGAAGGCTGTTCTTTGTATGCACTTACATGGGACGATTTGATCTCAGCCAGTAGTTAAACGGTTTAACAGAAATAATAATATTATGATATCTCAATATAAATAACATTTTTACTGTTCCAATTATCTATTATAAGACATTTACCGCATGCATTTAATTATTACACAATATATAAAACAATTTTAAAAGGGAAAATATTAGGTATTATAGTAACTGTTTTAAATAATTTTGTTTTATTTCGAGAGATAAAACAATAACCCTAAAGCTACTTTAACACACACGATGGTTTGGTAAATAACAAAAAGTGAGGAAGCTATCCAGCTGGCTTGCTTCTGCTCAGGTGCCAGTTCGTGCCTGAAATAATGCGTGTAGAGGCACCTGCAGTCTTCCTCCAACAGTTAAGCTGGAACGTCGCCATATGTCATATACGGTGTCGGTGCGACGTAAAACCCAAACAAACAAATAAACAAATAACAAAAAAGTAACTATCAATGCTTAAACAGTAATACATGTATATGAAAAACAAGAGCTGTTTGATATGCATTACTTTTAGAAAGATAATAAATTTGTCAATTTTCAAACAACTATAGTTTTTAACCAGTTGCATCGATATATATTGTGTTTAAGCGATAGCACCTTTAACAATTGTCAAATATATATCGGACGAAACTCTCTCGTGAACAGGAAAATAATTGTCCTTTGTTTTGTTAACAAATTGTTATTTTGTTCTATTTTAAAGTCGAAGGTCCGCATGAACGCACCCTTCCATTTTCAAATGGAATTCAGACATTACTCTTTACCCATTTTCAGTCACAAGTTTCTGTAATTGTTAATATACGTATGCTTCTGTACATATATTAATTTCAGAAATAAATTTGTCTTTTTTTTTCTTTACTAGTTTTGCATTATGACTTAAAGTGCACAGCAATAAATTAAAGAAATGATGTTCTGTACTAAATAAAGTGTTCAACGACGCTTGATTAAATACAAAGAAGTATATGTAAAATAAACAAATGAAAGCACAGATACAAACACCCAATTATGATATTTACTTTTACTGCTTTAGTGATAAATTTAAATTCAAAAATGTTTGTGTACACGTAAAACAAACAAATGAATAAATTAATCGACTTAACATTAACATATTTGATTGATTATTTGGTACAAAGATAAAATACGAAATCCTCATTTAATCAAAGTTCATTTTATACATTTTATTCAAAGGAGGTGAACTAAATTATTTATACTTCTCTACATAGATTTATTAAAGTGAAACCAAGGTAGAATGCGCAACGGATAAAGATTTCCATGACGTCACGGTAACGTCAAATAACTTTACGTACGTTGACGTCATTTTGTTGAGATCTGTGATACAAAAGCTAAAGAATGTGACGTAAAATAAGAAGACACTTTGTTTGTTTCGAGTATACATCAATTGAACTGGGAGAAGATTTAAACGTCGCGCCTTGCATAAGATGTTGAGGACTTCTTGGGTTTTTACATCTCCCATATACACAGACAAAACGAAAGCAAAAAGCATGTTTTTTCAATGCCTTAAAAGACAGATTTAACACTAGCATTCTGGAACACTTTCATAGTAACATTAATTACATTATGCATCTAATTTTTTTCAACAGTGTTAAAGAAACAAAAGCAAAATGTACATGCCAGTATAAATGACGGTTTCATTGTTTTCAAAAGTGACATACATATATCAAGCACTTGTTTGTAAATAAGGAAGTCTTCCTTGTTTTAAAAAAAAACTGTAAAGATAAAAATATATACAGCGGAGCTCGTTTAGATTTAATATGGACTGGTTCACATATTTGCCACGTGATAATTCTCTTAAGATGAAATTATGTCAAAGTTTAAAAAAATTATACAATGCAACAGTGTTTCAAGTTATAGCAGGCTTAAAGTGCCAACACATTAATATGTTGGTTTAACACATAAATCACGGCTCAGGAGTGTACAATGAATTATAGGTTTTTATACATATTACTGTACAATACACGAGTACACAGCTTGAAAAGTCATATCGGATGAGCCAATAGGAGAGTCCAATATGACTTTTCAAGCTGTGTACGAGTGGAACAGCTGAGTGGACCAGCCTAAAAACGTTTCTATTGGAAACTCTGAGGCGAAACACCAAACATATAGTCCAACTACATTTTTTTTCTTGACGTGTTAGAATGAAAATAGATATTAATTCTTTGTGCATTATAGTGTTATGATGCCAAACTTTTTGTTCAAATGCTTTGTAATTAATCACTCAGGCCTTTTAGCCTCCATGATTATATTTGATGAATGGGGGGGATCCACAGGCAATTGTTTACATAATGACGTAATCATGTGTACACTTAAACAATAGAATGGGTGACACACGTGTGTCATGAATAACAATAGAAAGCTTAGCACACAAATGTTTTAATCCCGCCAAAATAAAATGGATGCCTTATTAGATTGAAATAAAAAAAATGGCGCACTGTTTCTCCATAACAAAAAGAAAACGAAACATATTGTAGGGGTCACATAAATATGGTCTAAAGTACACAATAGAAAAAATGTTACCATAAAGGATTAACTAATTCGGTCAAAATAATACAAAGGAAAACTATAATCAAATTATTGGTTTAAACTATGAAAAGAAAATTAGGACAAAATATTATTAATAAGTCTAGACCAGCTGTGGTCAACTCATCTAATAAGCTACTTTAGTATCTAGTATTTCTTCTTCTTGATATTGTATTTTACTATCATTCAGAAAAATGTAAAGTTTAATCAATTGTTTACATAATGACTTAAGAGTGTGTACTTTATAACAATAGAACAGGTAACACTCCAAAAAAGTCAATCTTATACATGTAAATGCAAAATTACATTTATTGTTTTCTTATAATATAATGAGGCCTGTTTTGTCATTTTTTCCAAAAAATTGACATGTCATATTTTTGCACATGTTGACAAGAAACAAACCTATGCCACTTGTTTTGTATATAATTCTCTTCATTAAAGTTTTACTACGCATCACATCCAAGGCCAGCAATTCAACCTCTCATTGAAGGCAAGTACTTTCTCTGTGGTTCATACAATGCTTGATCTAATTAATTTACTGTGTATTTCTAAAGCAGTAAATTTGATAAAACTTGATAGTCAGGTGGGATACATACAAAACAAGTTACCTTTTTATTTAGAATTCATACCCAAATTATAGTTTTCTTATAATATAATGAGGCCTGTTTTGTCAATGGTTTCAACACCTACATGTATCTTTAGAACTCATTAGAGTAAAACAAAACAATAATTGTCAATGAATAATCCTTAATAAGAAAATAAATCTTTCTTTGCCAGCTAGTAAATCTTGCCTTTATCATATTTATGGTTTAAACTCTTAACCAGACAATGTGGTTACCTGATAAAACAAACAATCCTTTAAGTATGTATGATCAGTATGACCCCAGATGTAACATATATTTCACCCAGGTAATAAATCCACAAAGGGAGACGCCTTTCTGTGTCGATGTTTCGGATCAGTTATGAACATTCATTTATTCAATGGAGAAATTTTAAACGATTTGATTTACCACTTTTAAGCGAGGATAGGAATTACAACCTAAAATTATATACATTGTACTGAAACTTTTTTTATTCACATTCTTATTTTTTTATATTTTTGATCTAGCAAAGATTAAACATTTTCTGCTGTTAATTCCCAGAACGAAGAAACCAATTAAATCTTACATTTCAACACTGAAGTGATAATGTCATCACCTTGGAATTTGTATTAAATGAACCGTCAGATTTTTAACATCTGTGAAATTGATGTCAGCGCCAAGATAAACATTGGTCCTTTTTATGACTTTGATAACAGAAAGAAACAATAAATTAAAAGTTTTTTTTTTCATGTCAATAAGTAAGCCCTTTGTATACAGGTGTTCCCTAAATTACTCCACTCTTGTCACCATTAAAAACGAGTTCTTCCTTATAGTTGCCACAGTATAACTATTTTTCCTGACATGCTTGAAGTGGTAATATGGATTTTACTTAATATTCAAAAATATCATCAGAGCAAAAAACAGCTATTTGGTGATAGATTTTTATGTCACGTTTTCACATACCCTTGACTAGATTTTCTCTCTCCAGATAACTTTTTTGCATTTCAACTATATACACCCAGGCGCAACATGGATTAGTTGGACGATTTAAGAAAAAGGATATACATAAATTTATAAACAAATAAAACAAAGATCTAATAATACCAGTTTAATTTATTTATTACAGACTGCATTTACCAAAAAGAAATATTTAACATTAAAACGCATTTGGCATATGATAAAAAAATGTTTCCAATCATAATGTACCACACTAACATTTGTTCCTTTTGTCTTTCCAAAATATGAATAAAATAATATAAACTTTCACATGTTCTTTAATAATTTGTTTCATTTATTGATGAAATGTCAGTAATTTATCACTACTAGTTTCTTTTTCACTGTCATCATCATCATCATCATCATCGTCATCATCATCAAATGTTTCTTTATCAAGTTCTTGGTAATGGGTACTTGTCCATAACACCGCTCTAACATAAAAATTTCTTTTTTTTAACAGCAGGTCATACTGTATAGCTTCATCAGTTTCGAAACTATCTTCCTCTCTCAATCTTTTAACAGTTCCCATGATCTTTTTTATGTGTAGGATTTTGCGCTGAAGTGCATACCATTTTCCCAATAAAATCCAAATAAACTTCTCTGAATGTTTATGATACAGGAGCGTAAATTTTTCAAAAAGCTTTATTTCTTATTTTTCTTCAAGAGAAGCTATCAGGCGTCTTCATTACGCATTCTTACTGGCTGTTTCATTTTAAAACGTCATCTCCTTGTTCATATGTGAGCTCTGTTAAAATACTTTCCAGATGTCAAAATATGTTTGTTCTTGTTAACATCATCATATTGTTTGCCATTTGTCATTCCCTATAGTAGAAAGATTCATCGTCATTATCTTGTTCACTGTCATCGTCTTCTTCGTAATGATGAGATTTGATCTATTAGGGTCTCAACCGATCGAAAATGTTTCTATATAGGGATAAGGTTTACGATTTGGTTCCCTCATCTGATGTTTTCCATCGCTGATATTATTTTCAGACATACTGTTCTTATGTTTTAGATGCGGAATGCCTATTTTAAATTGTACTTTTTATTTGAATTTTTTTATAACACAAAAACATTGAATACCATTATTTTAAGCGATCAAATGGCAAAATTAATGCCAATTCTCCTTTTTATACTCCCAACTAATTTATTTCGTTTCTCATTTTCTCGTTTTTGCTTGCTAAAGTGCTCAATTGGGTGTTCATTAAACTCATTTTGCTTGCCTCAGTCGCGTCATTTTATTTGCTCATTTGCTTATTTTGCTGGCTCATTTGCTCATTTGGTTGCTCTTTTGCTCATTTTGGTTGCTCATTTGCTCATTTCATTTGCTCATTTGCTCATTTTACTTGCTCATTTGCTCATTTAGTTGCTCATTTGCTCATTTTACTTGCTCATTTTGCTCATTTTACTTGCTCATTTGCTCATTTGGTTGCTCATTTGCTCATTTTGGTTGCTCATTTGATCATTTGGGGTTGCTCATTTGCTCATTTTGCTTGCTCATTTGGTTGCTCTTTTGCTCATTTTGGTTGCTCATTTGCTCATTTTCACTTGCTCATTTGCTCATTTGCTTGCTCATTTGCTCTCATTTTGGTTGCTCATTTTGCCTTTTGGTTGCTCATTTTGCTCATTTTGGGTTGCTCATTTTGCTCATTTGGTTGCTCATTTGCTCATTTTGGTTGCTCATTTGGTTTGCACATTTGCTCCATTTTGTTTGCTAATTTGCTAATTTGGTTGCTCATTTGCTCATTTCACTTGCTCATTTGCTCATTTTGGTTGCTCATCTGCTCATTTCATTTGCTCATTGCTCTTTTTGGTTGCTCATTTTGCTCATTTTGGTTGCTCATTTGCTCATTTTACTTGCTCATTTGCTCATTTTACTTGCTCATCTTGCTCTTTTTGGTTGCTCATTTGCTCATTTAACTTGCTCATTTAACTTGCTCACTTACTCATTTTGGTTCTCATTGCTCATTTTACTTGCACATTTTGGTTTCTCATTTGCTCGTTTTGGGAGCTCATTTGCTCATTTGATTGCTCATTTACTCATTTTTTTCCTTGCTCAGTCGCTCATTTTAGTTGCTCATATGCTCATTTTTGGTTGCTCATATTGCTCTTTTTGGAGTGTTACCTGTTCTATTTTTATAAAGTACACACTCTTAAGTCATTATGTAAACAATTGATTAAACTTTACATTTTTCTGATGATAGTAAAATACAATATCAAAGAAGAAGAAATACTAGATACTTAAAGTAGCTTATTAGATGAGTTGACCACAGCTGGTCTAGACTTATTAATAATATTTTGTCCTAATTTTCTTTTTCATAGTTTAAACCAATAATTTGATTATAGTTTTCCTTTGTATATTTTGACCGAATTAGTTAATCCCTTTATGGTAACATTTTTCTATTGTGTACTTTAGACCATATTTTATGTGACCCCTACAATTATGTTTCGTTTTCTTTTGTTATGGAGAAACAGTGCGCCATTTTTTATTTCAATCTAATAAGGCATCCATTTTTATTTTTGGCGGGATTTAAAACATTTGTGTGCTAAGCTTTCTATTGTTATTCATGACACACGTGTGTCACCCATTCTATTGTTTAAGTGTACACATGATTACGTCATTATGTAAACAATTGCCTGTGGACCCCCCCCCCATTCATCATATATTCTTACGCATTTGAACTCGAACCGTGCGTAATTGTACAACAATGCACTCAGAATTGATAGTTATTTCCTAATGTATTACGCGTCCAAAATATAAAAATAATTATAATAATTATAATAATAATAATGATAATTTAATAATAATGATAATGATGTTGATTATGCTGCTGCTGCTGATGATGATAATGATGATGATTGTTATGATGATAATGATAATGATAATGATGATGATGATGATGATGATGATGATGATGATGATGATGATTGTGATGATGATAACGATGATGATAATGATGATGATGATGATTGTTGCAAGTTTGACTTTTTCGTATCTATAGTTTTTGCATTTTCGCATTCGCAATTGAAGCAAGCGGAAAACGAAATGGCGGATATTAGCCACCATATGTGTCACATAAATTGTCCAGGCATTTATACAGATGTTAGCTATTTGTAAAGGTCGATAATGACTGTAGGGTCATTCCGAGAGCAAACCATTACCTAGCAATTCATTCTCTGGCACGTGACCAGGTGATAAAGTGTATTTTGATCTCCTTGGCAATCAATCGACTAAGTTTATCATATAATTTACATGTATGAAATGCTGACCTAAACAACGTTCATAGATATGGATACCTGCATCTCTGATAGAAACGATATGTTCCTGTGTGTTAATCATCTTTTTCTTTCAACAATGTATAGTCTGTTTGAAAGCTTATTTTGTAAACAGTGTAGTTTTTAAAATGTATAGTGTGTTTCAAATGAGAAGGTTTATTATGTTTTATATTAGTTTGCCATCTATGTAATACGAGACCCATTTATTCGGATATATCCATAATCGTGAATGTGTTGCCTCATGAGCCAGTTTGGTCTGATAAAGATACATATTATATCATGAAACATTTGCCCCCAAAAATTACTTTATGGTCATAGATGACCTGGTTTTAACCTTGCCATGCCCTGAGTATGACCTTACCTTCACCTGTATAGTAAATGAAACAAACTGTATACTGAGATATTTATAAATAAAAACACACACATTTAACTTCAATTGTTTCAAAAATGATTTTTATTTTATTGTTTGTTATAAAAAGAGTTAGGGTTGTACAGAAAAGGTAAAGATACCATAATTTAAAAGTTGTGCTTTCTCTAGTTTAAAACAGATGTGGCTTTTACATAAAATTTGTGCACCGGTATTTTACATATTTGTTTGTACATCTTTCTTTTGTTTTATTGATCATTTCGATTATATTTATTATATTCTTTTTTACCTTATAGCAGATAGATAAATACTTATATATATTTATAACTTAATGTTTGGTTTCTTAGTTTTTATTGTGTGTTTGCTTGTTTGTGTTTGTTTCTTCGTTTGTTTGTGGTTGGTTGGTTTGTTAATATCCATTAGTGTTTTTAATAATTACATTGTGCACCTTCTGTACTAAAATTTTATCTCATACACGGTTTGCATTACATGTAAAAATGCATACAACATGTACAGCAGACGTAAAAACGTAACGCTCAAGTATAACTATTAATAAAGCGGGACAACTCTACAGCCCTGACAGGTATAATGTCTATATTAATTGTACAATTATCTCCCTTTTTGTGTGTACACCATTTTAGAATATATATAAAAGATATGCCATGTATCATTAACGATAGTCATCATGCTTATATCACATGATACATTTACAATTGCATTTATTTCGGGCTTGCTTTCTTGTAACGTGGTCAGTAGTTTTCAAAGAAAGCTAGAAAACAGTGTTCCGTCAAAACTAAATTGACTAAGTTTTGTACGAATTGAAATAAAGTTTCCTTTTAAAAGGAAAGGCTTGCACAGTTGTGCCTTCATCCCAACCCTTTAAAATTGTTTTTTTTTTTTTGGTTTCAATTTATTATCACATTTTTTTTGAATTACGGTATTTGTATATCATAAAGGGTTTATTTAGAGGTTTTTTTTTTGAAAACCGAATATTTTTTGTCAAAACGATTTGAAATCTATTGTCTATTGTATAAAACTAATAAAGAAAATGATCAATCATAAAAATACTAACGTGATACTGAAGGAAAACAAGTGTGCACATTTCATTTCCCCTTTTTCGCAGCGAAATCATTCCTTTCCTTTATATAAAAGACAAGTAAATGCACTAAAATACTTCGTTACGTGGTACAATAAGCATGTATCAACTATGTAGTGGCAAGGTTAATGATATGCATGGGCTATTTTTAGATTACCTCACCAAGTAGTTGAATTTGCGTTCAGTAGATCTAAATATAACTCGGTCATGCGTGATTTGGTAAGCAGGACCACCCTTTGAAGACGGAATACTAAGTTACAGTCACCATTCTCTATTGTATAAAACTAATATAGACAAAAAACAAATATAAAAGAAACTAACTTTTGCGTCTTGAAAAACAAATGAAACGGAACAATTTCGTTTATAATTTATTACGGTTTAAACCGATAAATCAAGTAAAAATAGAAAACAAACTGGGATTACCGAAGTAACTAAAATAGCTTAGATTTCCGTAATATTACTTCGTCTGATTCCGCAGTATGACGGAATCGCCCGAATTGTCACGATTGCAATCGGAACTACATCGGCTAATATCATTAATCCGAAGAGTGACGGAAAAGACCGAAAAGTTGCGATTGGCACGATTGCAGCTGGTTTCTCGTTCAATCATGCACCAACAGATGTAAGCAGAAAACCAATAACCGGAACAAGTTTTCCAAATGAAATGGCTTGCAGCCGTGGCTGCAAGCCAAAAACAGAAAAGGCTTTATATTAGATCTATTTACTACGGAAGCCCTGGAGTTACAAATTAGTACTTACTAACTATTACTTATAACTTATCACTTATTATTTACAGATTATTACTTATATTTATTATTGAAACGCGCCATGTTTGGCAGGAAAACTTTGTTAACGTCAAGACAATTAGCGAAAATGATAAGTAGAAAATCATTTATAAAAGGTCATATAATACGGAAGCCCTGGAAGGAAAATTATTATTTATAACTTTGAAAGAAAATTATTATTATTTATTACTTATTATTTATTACTTAATATGTTTAAAACATAATTATCAATTTCAATATATTACTTATTATTTATAAGTTATTATTTTTCACTTAGTACTTATTTCGGTCGTTTAAAACATAATTATCATTTAAAATCTGTGTATGTTGTAGTCTGATTATATAATGTAAGCAATAAATATGTTTAAACTAAAATCATTCTTAAATTATTATATATCTAAGAAATATCGACTGAAATAAATGATTAATAAGTGATAAATAATAAGTTATAAATAATAAGAAAATATTATAAATTGATAATTATGTTAAACATATTTAAGTAATAAATAATAAGTAATGAATAAACATTTCCTTCCAGAGCTTCCATAAATTAACCATAAACAGTTTGACAAGTTGTATTAAAAGGAAATAAAGATTTTTTACATGTTATATGGCCTCATATTAATATTTTTTTACTTCTAACCAAAAGTGAGCCCTAAACCTGTCCAAAACAATAAATTGTTAAAAAACCGAACACTATGGGGTAATATTCAAAAAATCCGCTTTTGTCTGCTAAATAACCTGAAAAATTAAAAATTTATAAAGCTGCAAAAATAAATATTAAATTGGGACAATTTTTTGATAAATCTGTATAAACGATGCAGCCATATACTTTTTCTAAAAAAAATTTTCATTTAAAGTAAAGATAAATCACGTAAAGTTAAAAAAAGACGTTATTTGCGTTGAGTGTTAACAAATAGGACAAAAAATCCTGTTTTTTTTAACTTGCTTTCTATTTTTGAAATTTCTCGTTTATGGTAAAATAATAAAACAAACAGTTAACCGCTTTTGGATTAAAAACTTCCTTTAAATTTTAAAGGCCATTACGTCTCATTTATGCTACAAGTCTTACTTCTCAAAAACTTTTTTGTTGTTGTTTTGTTTCAGTTTCAAAAAAAAGTGGAGAAAACCTCTTATATACAAATATTCAAGTAAGAAAAAAAGAGTACTTATATGATAATATTG
Source organism: Ruditapes philippinarum (assembly GCF_026571515.1). Taxonomy (NCBI): domain Eukaryota; kingdom Metazoa; phylum Mollusca; class Bivalvia; order Venerida; family Veneridae; genus Ruditapes; species Ruditapes philippinarum. The sequence goes on along the minus strand of NW_026861198.1, from coordinate 1,747 downwards.
AATGAACTAATAATAATTGCGAATAAACTAATTATAATTCGTTTGAACTAAATATTAACTAAATATGATTGCTAATGATCTTGTTGTGAATGTGAATGAACTAATTATAGCTGCAACAATTATTAGTTATAATTGCAAATGAACTAGTAATAATTGCAAATGAACTAATTATAATTCGTATGAACTAAATATGATTGCTAATGATCTTGTTGTGATTGTGAATGAACTTATTATAGCTGCAACAAAATTAGGTATGATTGTAAATGAACTAGTTATGTTGCGAACGCATTAGTTATAATTGCGAATGAACTAATTGTAATTGCAAATGAACTATAAATTAAATAATTGCAAATTAAGTACATGTAGTTATAATTGCGAATGAACTAGTTAAATTGCACAATAAATAAACTTATACATATATGAATAAAAAGACAAAGAAGTCTTCGCTACAAATCAAGAAATTCTGACTTAGGTTCAGTGAATTTACGCAAACGGCTGTCCACTGAAACGCCAACACATGGAAATGACCATGAATTCACAATTAAGACATTTAACGTAAGCCAATTCGGCGTTATTTTTGTGTTATGATTATGTTGCTTAATATTTTTGCAAAGTTTTATAACACTGAGGCAAAACAAGTTGTAGCTCTAGTTAATAAGGCCCTCTTTAATGTTAAATTATCCCCATCAGCACTTAACTATATACATCGCAAAGTCAACATCCTGCCGAATACTACATCTTTTTTATTCTTAATGTGTCGTTAACGCTATAATATATACTGGAATGTCAAATATTTCGGCGACGCCAAATTTTCGCAACAAAAAAAAACAACAACAAAAAAATAAAACAAAAAAAAACAACTCTATTTTATCCGAAATGTTTATTTTGCAAAACCGAGTGCTTAAATTACGGAAGCCCTGGAGGGACATTTATTATTTAAAATTTAGTACTTAAAATTTATTACTTATTACCTATTATCTATAACTTATAACTTATTATTTAAAGATTATGACTTATTATTTACATATTATCTGAACCGCGCTATATTTGGCGGGAGAAACAAGATGTTTTAATTGAGGCGATGACTGAAAAGGATGAAGTTGAGGATCATTTACAGATGGTATGTATGATACATTAATAAGTCAATAATTAAATGTAACTGCACGCTGTTTAGAATAATTTCTACTTTATTGAAACCTTTTTGTGGACGTTAAGTAGGAAACAATTTTTCTTGTTCTCAATTTTGTTGAAAAAAGAAATGTCCCGATTACAGCAGTAGGATCTAGTATTCTGACTATCTGCGGCAATTAAACAGCGACCTTTATTTCATATATTATTTGATCTAGGTTGGGGCTAATTTTATAGCAGGGTGGCAGTGTTTTAACCTTATTTAGTATCAGACAAGGTAAAGATTTGGGAAATGAATATGCTTTTTAAAGAGGTTTAGTGTCACCAATTATTTTAAAATTGTCAAAATTGGCCCCAGCCTGGATGGCCATAGGTTTTCAATATGGAAAAACACTATAGAGACTACTGTTTCAGTCAAAATATCCTGGAAATTGGTGTGAAAGGTTGTGCTGATGATTTCTAGGGCAGTGTCAAATATGGTTACACTAGGTTACTAGAAAAACTAGGTTATACAGCCAATATCGGATATACATTTATACACCTTTAATGATAGGTAATAAATCTTAAGTAATAAGTCTTAAGTAATAAATCTTAAGTAATAAATTTTAAGTAATAAGAG
>NW_026861197.1:0-82906 GCF_026571515.1 Ruditapes philippinarum | reverse complement strand
TGTAAAATTGGGTGACAAAATTTTTCCCAAAAATGTTTGTAAAAAAAATTTAAAAGAAACTTTAAATATGTGGGGCCGGGGAGGGGTTGGGGAGAGGGGCGGGGGTTTAAAATTAAAAAAACGTGATTAAATATGCATTCCCAATGTGAAGCCCCCTTCGAAATAAAATTTTAAAAAAGGGGTTTTCGAGCTAAAAGGGATTTTTTTTTTTTTTAAAACTTTTCTTTATTTTTTTGGTCTGGGGATAAAAAATAAAATAGAATTAATTGTGTAATTTATTATAAAATTTTTGTTTTTGGGAAAAAAAAAATTTTCGGGACTAAATTGTTTTTTTAACTTAAAAATTTTAAAAATTACTTTTAAAAATTGGGGAAAAAATTCAAAACAAACAGAAATATGTTTTTTTTGGGAAATTAATAAAAACCCAGTGTCTAAAAAAAAATTAAAAAACTGGCCCTTTAAATTACAACAAAAAAAAAATTAAAGGGGGAAATGTATGTAAAAAAGAAAAGGGAAACAATAAAAGCAGTGTTTTTCTAAAACTGTATATTTGAAAAATAACAATATTTTTTTTGGAACGGGCCCCTTGGGGATTTAAAAAGAAGTAAAAAATTTTAAAAAAAGAAAAAAGGCAAAATAAAAAAACAAAAAAAAAAAAAAAGCAAAATTAAATGTAACGGGGATTTTTTTGCCCTTTTAGGCCTTTTAAAGGATCTACCCCAAAGAAAAATTTTTTTAAAATTTTGCAGTTTTTTCCCAAAAAGGGAAAAACTTCTTTTTTTCCCTTTTTTAAAAATATACTTTTTAAAAATTCCCCCCCCCCCCCCCCCCCAAAAAAAAAAAAATAAGGACAGAGTTTTTTCCCAAAACTTTGTAAAGGGAACCCCTGGTTTTTATTTTTAAAATTTTGATTAAAAACGCTCTCCCCGACTTTCAAAAATCTTTTAAAACATAAATTAAAAGGTATGCCCCCAGAGGGATAACTACTTTTGTATTTCAAGAAAAAAAAAATATTCCCCAATTAAAAAAAATTTAAAATTTTTTAAAATGGAAAAAATGGCAGTTTTTTTCTGAAAAATACGTTTTTCCGATTTTTACATTCCCTAGCCCCTGACTAAAAAATTTTCTTCGGGGCCCCCAAATTTTTAAAAAGAAACAAAGCCCGTTCAGACTATGTATTTTCAAGAGGAAATCAAAAAACAGTTTTGAAAATAATCGGCTAGAAAAATGTTTTTTTGGGGTAGTATTTTAAAATTTGGGTTTGGACCAGCGAGGGGAAATTAAAATCCAAATTTTCAAACCTGTAACTATGCCATTTTTTTAACTAAAAGATTTGATTACAGGTTTATTTTTGAAAAATTTTTCCTAACGAATTTTTTGTTTTTTAAAAAGTTTTGAATGTGTTTGCAATGTGTAAATCAATTTTTTTGTTCCTAAAAATATTTTTTTTTTAATTTATGTGTTTTTTTTAAAAAAAATTAAAATAAAGCATGAATCTGGGGCGGGCCCTTTTTTAACTTGAACAAAAATATCAAATTTGACTAAAACCACATTGACATTGATTAGTTTTTTAAAAAATGGGGGCAAAAATATAACAAAAAGATTCCCAAACATTTGCTAGAAATTCCCTGTATATTTTTTTTCCCTACTAAAAAAAAGAATTTTTTTTAAAGGTGGAGAGGGCTGGTAAAAATTTTATGCTAGAAACCTTAAAGGACGTTTCCCCGGGGGTTAAAAGCTTTTTAAAGAATAGCGTAATGTTTCTTTAAAACAAAGAAAAAAAATTGTTGTTGGTACTGGTTGGTTTCGGGAAAGGAGTGTTAAAATCACGCTTATAGCCCCTAATGTCGTTTTGTAACAAGTGAAAAAAATTAAAATATGAAAACCAAAAAGAACACTTTAATCACAAACAAAAATTTAATAAAAGGATTTGTTAGCAAAAGCCAACTTTTCCCCCTAAATTTTTTGTTTTTTAAAAAATAAAAAAAAGAACAATAGCCGCCCCGCAAATGCGAGAAAACCCGGGGGTCAAAAAACCAAAATTTTGATGTGCAAATTGCATTTAAAAATTATTGAGTAAAGCAAAAATTCTATTGCCCTTGGGCCCTTTGCCCCAAGACCCCTGGGTAGAAATTTTCCAAGCTCCCTTTTCGATATAAGCAAATCCAAAACACCTTTTTTGTGCCCAATCCCAAAAAAGAAACTCGAGTTTTTTTGACCCGGGAAATAAAATTTCTTTTTTAAAAAAACCCAGTGACTTGACCCACAGACCCCCAATTGGGCCCCCAAAAAGTTCCCTTTGGGTTTTAAGTCCCTACAAAAGTTTTTTGTCAATCCCCCCAAAAAAAAACAAAAGTTTTTGAGGGGAAAACCAAAACTTGGGACCCCCGCCAGGGAATTTCCCCGGCTTCCCAAAAACCCCGGTTTTTATTTTAAAAAACCTGGTTAAAAAGCAGGGGGGGGAAAATTTCTTTTTGTTTTTTTGGGTTTTTTGGGTTTTTAAAGACCCTGATTAAAATTTAGTATATGGTACCAAAAAAAGGAGTTTATTTTTTTTTCGAAACCCCTTTTGGTAAATTATTGTAACAAATTAAAAGAACACTGGGGGTTAAAACCACTCCCCTTTTGGAAAAAAAGTGATAGTCCATTTTAAGAAAAAAACCAATTTGTTATTTTCTTTCATCGGGGGTAAATGGGGGCTGCTTTTTTTGGGAAAATAACCTTTAAAAGGAACATCTACAGCCACAAAGGTGGAAAGGGGAATAGACACACATGTAACTGAGAAAAATAACTTTCAGGGTTATCCTCCCTTTTGAAATGCAATTCAGTTTTGATAGTGAAAACACATTCCATCATAGCAGTGTCTATTCTAGGATTCGAAAAACAGGGGGATTTTTATCGAAAAGCGAGAATCTATTACATTTGATGATCTTTTATTTTCTTTCTCTAAAGTATGTAAAATTTTCCCATTGCCCCTGAAAAAATGGGGTGAATTCTCAAAAATGTGAGTGAATCTCCCAAACCCCCCTCCTAGAATAGACACTGTGACCATGTCTGAATTAAACATTTTGATATGTTTAAAGAAACAAAAAACTTAACAAAAATGTTAATCATGGCAAATAAATGAGCCGCGTCACGACAAAACCAACATAGTGCATTTGCGACCAGCATGGATCCATGACCAAGCCTGACGATCTGGCGTCGGGTCAGGACCCTTTGCTGCCCCCTTAACCCATTAAAAAGGGTGGAAACTGATAGCAAACAGAAATGGATGCGCAGGTGGTTGGACCCATGTAGGGGAAAACCCCAAAATTGGTTGGTTTTTGTGTGCAGGGCTAAAATTTTATTTAAAAGTAGGGGCAAAATTGAAAATTTCAATTGTGGTTAGGGCCCTTTTGGGGAATATCCCAAATTATTTGATATTTAAATTTAAAGTGGAAAATGTTTTATTTTTTTCTGAAAAAATGGCTTTAAACATACGGGTTTGAAAAGACCCAAGGAGTTTTGGGAAAATGGCACTTTTTTTCTCTAAAAAGTGAAGCTTAAAAAAAAAATGTTTTAATTTTGGATTTTTATTTTTTTAATTTTTCCCAAAAAAATTTTTAAACCAAAAGAACTTTAAAACACTGTTAATGGGAAAATGGTTATTTAAATTTTAAAAAAATGAACGAAAAAGTAGGAAAAAAACCCTTTCAACTTTAAAAACGGGGGAGCATATTTTTCAAAAAGGGCCAACTAAGGGTTTGAAAAAAATGGAGGGGGGAACATAGTTTTTCCCTGCGTAGAATATAATTTTTTGGGGTTAAATTTCTCCCAAGCAAAAAATTTCGACCTCCCCAAAAGGGGCCCATAGTTCAAAGGGAACCATCATGGGTTTTTAACCCCATTTTGTAAAAAACCCATTTAAAAAAAACCAGCGCAGGGAAGGCATTTGAAAATAGTGAATTGGGCCGGGCCCCTGCTAGAAATTTAAAAATGTCATGTTTGCATTTTTATTTGGGTTCCCTTAAAAGTGGGTTATCAAAATTGTGCCCTCGACCTTCCCCTTTGGAAAACTGTTTTAAACCCTTTCTATTAACTCTTTTCCATTAAATTTCCGTGCAAAATCTTCCCACTTGGATATTTGGGTGAGAAACAAAAATTTGTCCCCATAAAAAAATTTCCCAAATTTATCACGTTTATTTTTTTTTTTTTAAAAATTATCCCTTTTCCCTGGAAAAAAATGGAATTTCCAACGAAGGGTAGTTTTTGAAACCCATGATAGTTTATTGGAATTTCTTTATCCAAAAAATATTCCTATAACCTTTGTCAACAAAATTTGGGTTTCTTTAAAGATCTGAACTTTATCCCTTACCAAACAGTTTTTTCCCAATTTTTCACCCATTTTGCCTTTTGTATGTTGTCAAACGAAAGCCCCAATTTGAGTCGTTTCCCAATACAAGTGGGTTTGAGTAAAAAGAAATTTATCCCGTCGTCGGGGTATGGTAAAAGTTTTGCGTACTCATATCCTTGAACTCCCAACCCATATCTGTTTGTGAAAAATTAACTCCTCGGCTTTTCCCTTTTTTTCCCAAAGGTGGGGCCCCCCTGACCCATGCTTAAAAATGATTTCCTTTCCCTTTCCCAAAAATAAAATACGGGAAAGCCTTGTCATGTTCACATAAAAATAAAAAAACTTTGATTCTTTTGGCAAAAAATTGTGCACCCTTTTTTTTCCCGAAAAAACTGATGCCCTAGGCTTTTAAAAGGGCCTTCAGTAAAAAGCTGTTTTTTTTCCCATGATTAAACCCATTAATTTTGTATCCTTTTTCCCGTTATCTCTTTTAAAGTTTATTAAACTTCATGGAAAATTTGTTAGCAAAATTAAATGAAAAAAAGCCCCTGACAATGCAAAAATTCCCAAACTTTTTTTTCTTCCCCCAGATTTTTCTTATTCCTCATTATCGGTAAAATGAAAAAGTTTTTGCAAGTTTTCATGTATGAATAATTTTCCCTTTGTTTTTTGTGCCCAAGTGCCTGTACAAACTACTTTGCATCTATTCTCATTAAAGACGTAACTCCTGTCTTCAGCCTCTCTCTCATTTCTTATTTCAGTTTTTGGTGATCATAGTGTCAAGGCAGGAATACATTTCTGAAACATATAAATGAAGATCTATATAATAAGAATCTTACACTGGCTGCCAGTACAGACCAGAAGAACATATAGGCTTAGCTAGAGGGTAACTTTTTTGCGGTAACAAGGCTTTGCGTTCCCCATAAACAGTTACCTGTGAGCTAGATACTCCCATCTGTGACCACAGCTGGTGTTCTGCTTCTTTTTCTTGCATAAAACATAATTCGGAAAGAAATTTAAAAAAATCAAATGTTCTCATTTATATTAAAATCCCTTTTTTCCTTGTCATAAATTTATGTAGATCTATTTACAACTTCAAAAATTCACTTTCATCCAACAGGTAATTTATAGCTCTGAAAGCTATAACTTATAATTACTGAGTTATTATTGACAAAATATTCCACAACACCTTGACATAACTTACAAATGTAACAAGTGAGAATTTTCATAGTTTAGACCATATGGTAACCGAAAGATATGTCCGAATTCATATCAAGTTTTCATAATTAAGTTTGGAAATGTATTTTGGAACCTTTTGAATATTAATCAATGCATCGTGTTTTTCTCATAGTTCATTTAACTGGTGGAATTTCCTAAATTCTATCTTTTGCAGCTTGACTCTGAAAAAAAAAAAACACTTTTAGTTAAATCTTATATTCACCTGTTTTAATCCTGTCTACACGCCGTACTATATCAGTGTGGACGGACGGCGCTAAAACAAATAACGTATACGGTAATGAAGCAAAAATTTATTTGTGATACGATTAAGGTTTTTATATCTTCTTCTTTTTTAAATTTATTGATTCAATATTTATTCAAATAACATTGGTGTTAATCAATTTCATATATTAGTACATACATTGTGTCCATTTTCCAAAATTATCTCCGTGTGCCATGAATTTCCATTTCGCCAGGCATATATAACCATATACATTTTATGAAACATTTTAAAACATACTTACTTAATAGTGCTAAACAATCATTTTAGATGCTCAAATAAAGCATATTGACTTTAAAAAGGCGTTGTGTCGATTTTTCTATAGCAAAAAAATCTCCGTTGCGCCATGAAATTTCCATTTCGCCAGGCATATAACCCTATATGTATACATTTTATGAAACATTTTAAAACATACTTACTTAATAGTGCTAAACAATCATTTTAGATGCTCAAATATAGCATATTGACTTTAAAAAGGCGTTGTGTTGATTTTTCTATAACAAAAAAAAATCTCCGTTGCGCCATGAAATTTCCATTTCGCCAGGCATATAACCCTATACATTTTATGAAACATTTTAAAACATACTTACTTAATAGTGCTAAACAATCATTTTAGATGCTCAAATATAGCATATTGACTTTAAAAAGGCGTTGTGTCGATTTTTCTTTAGCAAAAAAATCTCCGTTGCGCCATGAAATTTCCATTTCGCCAGGCATATAACCCTTCAGTGCAATTAAACATATACAATTTATGAAACATTTTAAAACAAACTTACTTAATAGTGCTAAACAATAATTTTAGATGCTCAAATATAGCATATTGACTTTAAAAAAAAATGCGTTGTGCCGGATTTTCTAAGAAAAATCTTCGTTGCGCCCGTAACGGTTGCGTCCGTTGCGTCTAGCGCCAGAAAATCTCCGTTGCGAATTTGAGTGGTACCCGCAAAAGTAGGCAGCGTAATCTTTTAGAATCTGAAGCGTAATCACGGGGAGGAATCACGCCGTCCGTTACCCAAACAAACAAGATGGCGGATGCAGCCAAAAAGTAGGTTTTTCCGTTTTTTCTCTGAAATTCATGATGTTCTTGTGTAAAGGTACATATAACAACCTTCTACACAATTTTCCTGGCACACAGAAATTTATTTCATGGTGTTTCGTCCCGTACTTCTTCTAAAATGCGCGTCACCAGATTCGAAGCGAGAGAATTTTCCACCGGTTTGATCGTGGTAACGTACGGCTTCTTCACTCAAATTCGCTGTTTCTTTTACATATATATATATTAACTGAAACCACTGACTTTAAAAAGTTGTAATATGTTGTCAAGTAATCATTCAAGTCCATTTAGGCTAAATTCACTGGTGTAAATATTAATATCGGGGCATTTTCCGGAAATGATAACGTATGGCGCATAAACTATCAATGATAACGTACGGCGCATTTTTCTACTTGGTGGATTTCTATCTGTCCAGTCAGCTGATAATAAATTATTTGTATGTAGAAAATGATAGATATTTGAGAAAAAAAGTTTGTCATTTCAGAAATAAATTATTAAACAATGCTGCACCATCGGGTATCAATATCTTTCTAGCTGGTGGCATAATAGATAGTTGTTGTAAATATACCAAGTAAAACATACGTTTATAGTTTGAGAATATTTTTGTATAAAATGCATAATGGAAAGAAAAGCCTCCACTTTCAGGAAACATTTGTGTATTGTTGTCTTCACATTAAATTTCGCCAGTGTTGTGCTATAATTATGGTCTTATCCCCTTATCAGAAAGAAGAAATGCATTCACCAGTGCAAAAATGTTAAAATGGTACGGAAGACTTGATATATTTTCTTTTCCAAAATTACTTTAACAAATTACTGATAAGAAAATCTTAATATTTGAACCACGTCAAACATAAACAAAACGAAAAGTGATTGCGACTAGCTTACACTCAGATGAGATGAGCCTGTGTTTATACAATCTGGTCGCTGATTAAAAGAAAATTCATAAAAGAGAATAATGAATGAGAATAGGTTCTTTATTGAATTTATTGAATTAGTTAGAAAATAATGTTTTGCGAAAAAGTTCAATAAATTTATTTAAATAAGAAATTTCCAGTTTATTTGACGAAACGTTTTCTATTTAGCGTGACGCTGTGCCACTATGACGTCAGATATATTTGAACGACATATCCGTACAGTTTTTTATTAAAAATAAATCGGATTTGGATTTCGATGTTTTAGCCATGTCCGAGAACCCGTCTGAAATCATTAAAGCTAGACCGCTCATGAATGCGCTCAGATGACGTCATTATCTTTATGAAAGAACAACTGTAAAAAATACTACGCTACTATGATAATAGTGTTTACGAAGTAAATGTTAGTAACATATACTTCGTAAACACTATTATCATAGTAGCGTAGTAATCAGTTAGTGTTCATCTGTGTTGTTCTACAAAATTTAGAAACTTTGACAGGAGCGATAGCGGCCGTAGAATGTTTCTTATTTCCGTAGAACAGCTTCGGATGAATACTAACATACTTAGTGTCAAGCTTTATTTGGCTTCATAAATATTTACTTTCTTTCGTCACTATACTTGTCTATTTTACGAACACGGTTCTTTGAAGCACTATGAAAATAGAAGTTTATGTAGTGTCCAAATTTATTTCTCACCCAATGAAAGCGCTGTATTTCTTTAAAAAATCTGTGCGTTAATTTTCATTGAAGAACAAAAGACGTTACTTTATCGAAATCCGTTCATAGTCGATTTCTCATTTTCATAGTAATTCATAGAACAGCATAGTGACGTTTTTAAATGCCAAAAAAAGCTTGAAACTTAGTAGTATGTTAGTATTCATCCTTAGCTGTTCTACAGAAATTAAAACATCCTTCTGTCGCTATCGCTCCCGTCAAAATCTATAATTTCTATAGAACAGTACACTAACATATACAATGATATTTGGGATCAAGTTTCACTTTTGACGAAACTTTAAGATCACCAAAGGTGGGAAAGTTGCTCTAAATTCGACTATGATATGCAAGAAAACATATCACTCGTGATTACCTATCGGATTTTAATATCATCCCACTGGCACCTGCACAAGGGCTCAAGTTAGCAAGCATCGTTACAGCCCACTGCAAAAGAGCCATCGGATCGGATATTTCCATTCGATACAAAAACACATGACAGATATTATGCAAACACTAAATAATATTCAGTTTCTTTATTTGGTTCTACACATCCTGTTATGTCTGGTTAATGGTAACATAACTTTTCTCTTATATAGAAAATCAATTAAGCAAACAAAAATTCGCCGTACGTTATCATTGATATTTTGTGCGCCATACGTTATCATTTCCGGAAAATGCCACGATTTTAATATTTTCAGCGGTTATTCTAGCCAGAATGGGCATGAATACTTAGATGCCGACATATTACAACTTTTAAATGTCAGTGATTTCAGTTAATATACATATATGTAAAAGAAACAGTGAACTTTAGAGAAGAAGCCGTACGTTACCACGATCAAACCGGTGGAAAATTCTCTCGCTTCGAATCTGGTGACGCGCATTTCAGAAGAAGTACGGGACGAAACCTCATAAAATAAATTTCTGTGTGCCAGGAAAATTGTGGAGAAGGTTGTTATATGTACCTTTACACAAGAACATCACGAATTTCAGAGAAAAAAAGGGAAAAACCTACTTTTTGGCTGCATCCGCCATCTTGTTTGTTTGGGTAACGAACGGCGTGATTCCTCCCCGTGGTAATGTGCGACAGTGACGGGAAAACAACGAAAATTATTCAATAAATTGCAGGTCTATATCATTATAATCTTACACTAGCTGTCAGTACAGTGCAGAATATCTAGACTTTGCTGAAGGGTAACTTTTCTGCGGTAAATAGCTAATCATTAGTTTGTTCCTATGATTCATTTATATATATATCTTAGTTTAGTGTCGGTTATTTTGTCTTTTCATTAAGAAATGAAATATGTACTTTAAATTATCGTCATGGCACCAAAACAGTTTAATTCCTGTTAAAGTTTTTCTGTTTTCTGTTTATATACATGTACAGTAAAAGTTTCCTGTTTCCAGTTTTTAAATCTCTGGATATCTTTGTTATATCAGTTTGTAAAATCGGGCGGTATTGCAGTCAAAGTATTGAAACTAGCATACGTGGTATAAGAAGTATCAATGACATCGTCATTCAATATTCACATGCAACATTCACTTTTCACGCACCACCACATGTATTGCCCATGCGTGTTGAATTTGGTTTGTTATAAAATAAGATCAATGGACTATAATATGATGTTACACAACTATATTTATTGAAAATTTCAACATATGATTGGGCCAATATTGATACAAATATGAGACCATTTACACATGTGCACACTTATAGGATTTGTTAAGTGTATATGATGTAATATCTCAAATCACAAGTCTGTGATAAAACACTTATCATAAAATATCTATTCACCGGAAATACACAACAAATTCATGACGTCATTAGATATTGCTGTCCTCCTCGGCTACTATAAGGGTTCCACTAAAAGTTGATTTCTCCGTGAACGTTTTTGGTTCGGAACACATCCCGAGGTATATAGAATCACCAACACTAAGTTCAAGGACAGCTGTGTTACTAGCTTGCTGGTATTGGTCACCGTGTATAAACGCCGCCCTTGACCCAACGAAAATTGTCGTGTTACCGTTCTTCATCAAGTGACAATACGCCTGATTGACGTCCAGCTGTTTTTCAATACTGACGTGGAAGGAATAAATTCCCGGTATCCGGCAGGTAAATTGTCCGGTAGACGAATTGTAATCATCGCCAACATTTGTTATTACAGTTGTAAAGTAAATGGTATCATTTTCAGGTCCATCTACTGCTACTCCGTTGGTGAGGAAGGCTGAGATCGGACCTGAAAGTTGACCGAAATAATATATAAGATATCTTGATATTATAACAAATAAAATATAAAAGTCATGTTTTATATATTAGCCGAGTGCGTGTAAAATAATAAAGAACTACATATTGTAATTCAAATCAGCTAAATGTATACACATTTAGATATAAAAGCTATTACAATACATGGATCAATATATATTCCTCGCTTATTTCCACCTTATTCATAATCCTTAATCAAAGTTCTTCATTCATTTTGGTAAAAAGAAGGAATAAATTTATCGGCAAAATTAATAATCAAAGAACACCTTCCAATTCATACTTGAATAGAATCATTTTTACAAAGACAGTTATGGGTCATTTAGATACCTCAGTATTATGACCACACATACAGATAGATACTTTTATTTGACACCTTACCAATTAAAAATCTTCATCTAATATAACTTTAAAATTTCATTTAGCCTCATTTTCATTTTTCGAGTCAAAACAAACAAACAAATAAACAAAAAGAAAAAGAAAAAAACATCATTACACTCGAACTAATTATTTAAAGTTCTATCGAAATGTCAAAATATGGTGTGTAATCAGGAGTCCATTATACATCGTTGAGTGCAATACTGGTTCTATTGGACTCATACACAGCTGCAGAACCTTTACTACACTCGGCTAGCGCTTCGTTCAACATATAATTCAGTATTGTACTCAATAATGTACAATAATCTCATATTATAAAAAAGTTTCCATAGAGGTCCGTTAATAAATGCATGCATAAATGCGTATTTGTCGTATATACACCCAATAACTTAAAGAAATCAAGAAAAAAAAATACATAAACTCATGAAAGAATTACCTTGACAATCTTTAACTTCACACAGTGCTGAATCATGTACGTCGCCAAAGCACAAGCGCATCGCGCTGTTACACTGTCTCCTCCTCGTCTTCATACCAGTTCCACAAGTCACGCTACATACACTCCATGACGACCAGTCTAACCAAGTATCTATTTATAGTTAAATAGAAGAAATATTTTGCAATTGCAATGTTTCAAACTTTATTTCGTACTAATGCCTACTACGGCCCTACAGCATAATTTTAACAATAACAAATTACACATACATAAATAGTGTGTTATGTACGTATGTTACATGAATATAGAATAATAAAGTAGTATTACTTGTAATAATTTCATTACATCAAGTATAAAATAGTCCCCTTTAGTATATTATTTATTTATTTTCATTACATCAAGTATAAAATAGTCACCTTTAGTATATTATTTATTTATTTATTTATTTATTTATTTGTATCAAAGCACAACTTACCATTACATGCCTCTTTCATACAAATCTTTTCGTCACTGGACGCCCCAAGACAAAACAAACCGTCGGCCTCTGGAAATGGTTGTGAACAGTTTCGAATACGTTTTTGAAGTCCGATTCCACATGTGACGCTACAATCGGACCAAGACGCCCAGGCTGCCCAGTTACCATCGACTGTAATGTCCAGTTATTCAAGAATAAATTTGTATGAAAATTTATAAATAGACCAAATACTTACGTTCGACTTAAAATGTTTACCTTTCCGATGATAATTGAAATTTATACGATTTAGATATAATATTTTGTATTCAAAAGATCACTAGCTAGATTAACAATGAGTAGATGGTAAGACTTTTCGCCTTTATTCTTGCATAACAGACTGGTGTTTCCGTGAGTTTTACCCATGCCGACAAGCCTCGTTACCGCCTAATGGGCGGGTCCCCTGGCCTCGGGACGGATATTCCGGTCCGAACCGCAACATATAACAGATATTATTAATCAAAACGAATTTGAAGTTCTAAATAATATCAATTCAATTAAATGTAATGTTATATCTTGAATGCAATATTATTTCTAAAATAATCTCTTTCTTTCTTTTCATGATGAATTTTGTCCTTTTTTCTTTCATTTGGTTTATTGCATGATGCTATTTCAGCACGACACAGTAGGGTGTTGACTTTAGGTATCACAGTACTAAATATTTTCATTAAATCGTACGAACGAAATGGACTTGGCTTAAATGACTCATTTTACGGATATTGACAGCTGCATCTATACTTAAACATACACATGTCAATCAAAGTAAACTAACTGATCAAACGCAACAACCATTAGGTCAATTTTCTATGTTTATAGATGACGCTTCATAAGCAAATTAGCACAAGCTCGGATTTCCACGAAAGTAACGGGGGAAGTATACTATAATTGCCCCTGGTCCTTTGACGTACATGTTGTAGAGCACAGATACACGGGCCCTCGGTTTCTAAGGTCTCACCTTATAGGCTATTAGTATTGTTAGTTGAGCCGGGGGATTGGACCTCTGATTTCTAGATTTCTAATCCGGTGCGTAACCACTAGACCACTGATCCGCTAGCTCCTATTTTGACTTATCATATGGTAATCTTTATAAAAGAATAAAGTCTTATATGTATACTATTCATTTCTAACTGTATGATTTTGTCACCACCTGAAGGAACTGCGTCTACAAATAGCACATTTTTGTTCATTTCGATTTTTGAACATGTGACAACATGTGACAAATAGCATGACTTGCCATATATGTAACCAATGAGCATTGTACCTTTGATTATTAAATGTACAATAACCAAATGAGATGTGTCACAACAAAACCAACATAATGGGTTTGCGACCAGCATGGATCCAGTCTAATCAGGATCCATGCTGTTCGCTTACCAACCCTTTTACAAGTCGAGAAACTGATAGCGAACAGCATGGATCAGATCAGACTGCGCAGATGCGCAGGCTAGTCTGGATCCATGCTGGTCGCAAACCCATTATGTTGGTTTTGTCGTGACACGGCTCAAATATTTGCAACGCTTCTGATTTCGGTAAGTATTCATCAGAATCGTCGGCGTATTTGAATTCATTTTATTTTACTAACATTGGTTAAAAAGAATATTTGGATGAAAAACAAATCAACGTGAAATAGTATCGTCGGAAGGACTGGCTCTTTAGGTGTATTTAAATCTTGGCACAGAAATTCTTACTTGGACAATTTCTTTCAGTGCACGCTTCTGTCTCCATACCATCCCCCGTGCAATTATCTCCACCTGCTTTTGGCTCTGGGTTATCACATGTTCGATCGCGCATGCGTGTTCCATTTCCGCACGTAACATCGCAACTTGTCCAATTACTCCATTCAGACCAATTTCCATCAACTTTTCAAATACATGATAAACGTCTGATTTTTTAATATTATAATGCATTTTTTCTGTTTTTAAAGACACACTAAAATGTTTATATAAATATGGCAGTAAATAATAAATGTAGTTTCTACAATGATCATATTAGACTTAATTATGACTGCTAGAATTTTGTAGAGTTTTGGAAAAAGTCGAAAGTTAAAAAAATACTTCCCGATATTATTGCCATAGGAATCATTTGTAATAATATTTTTATGTTTTTATAATGATTTTTTTTCCCATTTATTTCAAAATTTATATTCGTTTGTAAGCTTATAATGTAATCAGATGGGATAAAAATTGTGATATATATTCTGCTAAAACAAGCATAAGTCACTCTTTACCTCTCTAGTCCATAAGGCTATATAGTCTTTCTGTAAGGTACATGTATGTTTTTAGATAGTTAGGATATAAACTCTATTAGAACTGTGTTGAATACATAATTACCAAGTTCGCATAAATTGCATGTTTTCTTGCAGACCTTCTTCGCTTTTTGAATGTTATCACAAACATTAAATAGCTTGTTAAAGTGTTCGCATTCTTGTTTGCCCTGTTCGTCATAACAACCATTCTCCGGTAAAGTTGCTGTAAATAAAACAATAAGTATATATCTATTAATTGTGACCTTAGACAACTTACATCAATGTTAGTATTTTAATATTATAATATGTTGATATTATAATTCATTTGTATCACCTATCAATTATATATTAATCAAAGCAACTTATTTTCAGTGATGTGAACTTGTGTATTTACTATTTTTTAAAATTGGTGAACTGGTTATGTATTAATATTTTTATGATATTCTAACTAGTGATATATATAATACTATTGTTTACGATGTGTTAATAAGTGATACATTAATATTTTAGAGTGGTTTACTCATGGTGTTTATTTATATTTTTTTTTTATTTTGAGTATAGTTAACTCGTCATATTTTACTATTTTTAAGATTGGTTAACTAGTAATAACTGACTGTTTTTAAGACTAATTCTTTTGCACTCCAGGTCGGGTAAATGTTGTTTTTGTATCTTATGTGGTCTATTTTTTCTTTCTAATTATAGTAATAGCAAATATTAGATTCAATTAAATGTGATAACAAATGAGGAAATATAATGTTGCTAATGTACAATAAAGGAGTAACTGGCGAGCCACTTAAAGAAAATATTTTATTGACTCACGTGTTACTATCGGTATAGCTGTGGTTTCTAAAAGATGCTTGTTACAGGTATCAGTTGTGCAGCAGCCTAGATTTACGTCATTCTCATCGTACATGTTTAACTTCTCCGAGTACAACCAATCTCTGCAATAATAAACATTTCATACATGTCATAAAATAAACCGTTCTTAATTAACAAAAAAGGTAAGACGTAAAGAAAATATGGTTTTAAGGTACATACTTACGGTAGCAGCACACATTTTGACAAACGGGGTTAAGCTAAAGTACCAAATATCGGTTACACAGTACTAAATCTTTAGCATTATACATGTATTTAGGATAATTTATCATGATTAATCAGAATAGCACTGCAAAATAACATATGTTAGTTCTCATGCACCGTGTGTTGCTCTTTTTCGGGAAGTCGGGTATATACATCAGACAGAAAAGTTTTAATGTTTGTTTGGTTAAAATTTAGATAAGTAATACTTCTCATTCTCCGTTCTCATTTGTTACAATATAAAATACATGTTGTATTGAATCCAGAACTTGAAATGAACAATATGATCTCCTTTTTGTTTATTAAGCTAGTCATATTTGTATTTTTATATTGTGATATTAGTGATTTTTGACTGTTATTTTTCTGTTTGTTTGTTGTTATAACCAGTTGCATATTATATGCCTTGGTTTAATAAAAACTGAACTGAAACTGTTTTCTTGTTTTCACGTCGAATTTTACACATTTTGGTCGATCCACTTTACATGCATACCTTGAAAACTAACCAGTAATTTCCAAATTGTATCCACAAGAGACGGACTACTTATCAACATAATAATGATCTTTGAATCAGCGGTGAGAGATTAAATAAGACCATTTACACGGGGGAGGAAGTGTTACACGAAGCATGGAGTTCTTATGATAACTTGTTCAGGAGTTCTTGTGATAACTGTCACGGTGTTCGTCGGAAAACATCTGTATATACTACAAAAACACTCGTAGAAAAATGGTTATTTACATCGTTCAAAAATAAGTTTAGGTGCTAAATTTGACTTTAATGATTAAGCTTGTCTTACATCTTGCATTATATGTAAAAAACTAATTCACAGGCCATTTTTAATCAACTCTTGCTTCAAATCTGGTAGTTTTGAGTAAAATTTCCAAATTACTTGCCAATTCACAAGTATTGACCGGTTTATTTCTGGTCTTCATCCTTGCTATACATAATTACCCAATTATAATCCAAAATTGCAAACATAAAGCACCAGCTAACAGCTTTATACCCGGTTTTTCAAATGTCCCGGAGTTCTTGTGATAACTCTAAAAATGTCACAGAGTTCGTATGATAACTTTTATTATTGCCAGTGTGTTTCTTGCGCTAAATCACGGCACGTTTTGACGTTTATTATCATTCAATAAGATTGTAATTCATTATGAAATGCAGTACGCTCATCCTTTGCACAAAAATGTGGACAAAACGTTGGTTTTAAGTGTCTGCAAAGGATAAATAGGTCATCTACAGTAAACATTGAACCAGCGGCCACTGATATTCAGCAGTATAATGGCTTATTTTCTGGTCCTTCGGGATCATTGATGTCAACACTATAAAGTGTTGAGAATTGAGTACCGCTCAAGTCAGTGCTAGGGGGTTGTGAGGGATGTTGCACTAATACAGTATCCCTCATGTACAGACTCAATCAACCCGAGTCTGCAATTCTTATGCTATTTTGTTGTGATTCATGCTTCCGAGGGATCACTTTGTTTCCAGAATTTTACACCACAAAACAAAAATGTCTCAAAACGTACACGCTGTTCTCAGTTCCAAATGTTTTAAGCAACCACCTTTCTTAAGCAGACAATATATAGGCATGCTTCCCTTACCTAAGGGCTAAGTAATTTGTATCATTTTATACCATAATAAATAAGTATATAACCAGGATAATTTCCACACCTATGTCTTAAAAAAGTACGATACATGATAAAAACTCAACTGCGCTGGTTCTAACTACCGATCTCTCGAACAAATTTGAACTGTCCCTCCAGGTTCCAGATTTACCTAGAATGGGATTTCAGTTATTGTGCATGGGCATAAAAAAACAAGAATTCCCCAGGTGTTGCTTGTAAGTGTCGCAAGTTTTCTAATGTAACTTAAAACAACAGACAAAACTTTGAAACATATTAATCGCAGTACTATTATAACTGCTGTTTTACATAGAAAACAAATGTTTCTCAGATTGATGCTTAACTGAGAAAAAATAGATTGTAAGTCCGGATGAAAATGATAAAGGGCCAGAAAACTCTAGGGGCCGGAAACTGCTAGGAAACCAGGACATAAATCCTTTTTCCAGTCTACGAAATCTGCGTCAAACAAAAAAATACCATGAAAAAGATACAGGGGTAAGAAATAATATCTCTTGAACTAAAATTCACTCAAAACCAACATTATATATCCTATTGTTTGCGCAAAGGATGAGCGTACTACATTTCATAATGATTTACAATCTCATTGAATAACAAAAAACGCTAAAACGTGCCGTGATTTAGCGCAAGAAACACACTGGCAATAACAAAAGTTATCATAAGAACTCTGTGATATCTTAAGAGTTATCACAAGAACTCCGAAACATTTGAAAAATCGGGTATAAATCTGTTAGCCGGTGCTTTATGTTTGCAATTTTGCATTATAATTAGGTAATTATGTATAGCAAGGATGAAGACCAGAAATAAACAGGTCAATACTTGTGAATTGGCAAGTAATTTGAAAATTTTACTGAAAACTACCAGATTTGAAGCAAGAGGCGATTAAAATTGGCCTGTGAATTAGTTTTTGACACATAATACAAGATGTAAGACAAGCTTAATTATTGAAGTTTAATTTAGCACCTAAAACTCCTTTTGGAAAGATGAAAATAACCATTTTAACGAGTATTTTTGTAGTATATACAGATGTTTTCTGACGAACTCCGTGACAGTTATCACAAGAACTCCTGAACAAGTTATCATAAGAACTCCATCCTTCGTGTAACACTTCCTCCCCCGTGATTTACTCGATGTCAGAGATCAGTTGTCACAGAGAAACTATTCTACGTCTCAGGGTCAAATTAACCAGCGACCCCTTGGATAATTTTGGTTTCAATTTCTTTCTATCAGTTCAAAAGATACACGGTTTTAAATTTGTTACAATATCTTTATCCTTAACTCTACACTGTATCATTGAAATGCTTAATGGAAGACTTTTATTTAAAAATTATTTCTAAAAAGATTCATATACAAAATTTCATAATATACACAATAGCATGTATACATAAGTAAATTGCATATTTTTGGAAATGATGACGTGATTGATAGTATTAGTTTTCTTCCGTTCTTAAAGTTGCATGCATTCATGCTTATTATCATATTTTTTAAATATGTATTTGTATTGTCAAGTGAACAAAGAAAATGCTTTATACATACGATCCACGTAAATTACCAAAAAGAAATTCCCAATACGTAAAAGTCTTACCGCGTTAACGCAGTAGAAATATGAAGTTTAACACTGCAAAATCAGTCTTTCGTTACACATAAGATGTAAATTATTATTGAATCTTAAATCTTTTTTATTTTTCTTATAATTTTTCTTATAATCTTAAGACATTTTTCTCAAGTTTGATGTTCTTAAACAATTTTGGCTCATCTGGGGGAAAGTGGTTAACGCGTCAAACTAGTAATCTAAAGATTGCTGACCGCGTGCATGGGTTCAAACCCCATCAATGGCATGAGAAAAAAACTTTACACTCATTACTCAGTATCTATTCTAGGATTCAAACAACAGGGGGGATTTTCATCGTAAAGTGAGAATTTATAACATTTGTTGATTTTTTTTCTTCTTTCTATATGTAAAAGTTTCACCCTGCCTCTAAAGATATAGGGGGAATTGTCAAAAATATGGGTGAATCCCCCATCCCCCTCCTAGAATAGACACTGATTGCTTAGTACTTGTTTGGTTCCAGGAACGGACGTTTCACATTAAGCTTATAGCTTCCAACACAAATGAACTAAAATAAATTAGTATAAACTAATCATTATGAGATAAAACTATAGTCTGTCCCATCAAATTTGAACATTCCATTTTTTATTTAATATAATAGTAAAATCATTTAAATTAATGTCATGTTAACCCTGACGTCAATATCTCTAGGCATGTTTTTCATTTTTTTCATAAAGTCACGAATGTTGTCAAAATGCTAAAATTATATTTTTTCCCGTTGACTTACGTTGTAACCTGACGTGACGTCCATTTCAAAATGGCGGCGCCCATATAGACGTCATTTAGGGTTCGTCTCACAATTAGCGTGAAATATACTCGGTAATTATAAAAAAAATATTATCCTTATTCACTTACTGGTCAATAGCTAAAGGTTATCATTAAAATGAAAAATGACAACAAAGTTGGAGTCAAAAAGGCAATTTTACTAGCAAACCATTATTTAAAATAATCAAAATCATTTGAATTGAAAATATCAGTAAGGTTTATAAATTCTAACACACAAAGATTTAATTAGTTACCATGATATAATGTCGTATTTCATATTTTTTTAAGAAAGTGAATTGATTATAGCTTTTCAATCAAGCGCGTATCTTGAATACCGCAACGCGTCGTAGGGGAGCGGGAATACCAGCTAGAAGACTATAAAAATGGTTCTTCGCTAATTAATGTTTAATTTAAATAATTCTGTAGTTGTCTGAATTCTGTCCATTAGTGTGCATCACGTCTATTCAAAAATTAATAAAGTGACCACGTTCGATGGGATACAAAAATATGTTACCCTTCTTATTTCGGGTGCGATGTTCGTGCGCTAAAACTTTCCGTAGATTTCAACTTTCACAAGAAAACGCCAACAAATACTACATTATCATGCAAATCTGACAAAAAAAATATTAAGAAAACTGATTCACTATACGTTCAGCATTGGTTTGCTTGTTACCACAGTGTCTACTTAACTAACTCCGTCGCTAACGGGAGACTCGCGTTCGGGGAAAATGTAAATTATAAGAATATAATATCATGCTTTCTAGTTTAAGCAATCAAACGTAGGCCTATTCACTTTAAGCTCGTAAATACATGTTTAACTTTCCGTCTCGCAATTCAACAAAACGTCCAGAAATACCGGCAGTGATTTGATATTATTAAGAGAAAGTTTGAATTGGAGTGTTCAGTAAGCGACAATAAGTGTTTTTTTTTGTAGACACAAAATGTTACATGTATATGTTAGTGTTCATCCGTGCTGTTCTACAGAAATTAGAAACTTCGACGGGAGCTATAGCGACAGGAGAATGTTTCTAATTTCTATAGAACAGCTAAAGATGAACACTAACATATTTAGTGTCAAGCTTTATTTGGACCTTGATTACGTCACTACGCGGTACTATGAAGCACTATGAAAAATAGAAGGCGACTATGAACGGATTTCAATATAGTATCGACTTTTTTTCTTCTATGAAAATTAACACACATAATTTTTAAGAAATACAGCGTTTTCATTGGATGACAAATAAAGCTAGACACTAAATAATTATTTTGTTGATATGAAGGGTAGATCGAGTCAAAGAGAAACATCGAGTGACGTTCTCAATAATTTTAGCCTTCCTAAAATTTGAAAATATTCAGTGTTTTACAAAAACAATACATGTAGATCTAAAATCTAGCATATTTTTCGCAGGAGAAAAATACCACGTATTGTATATTTTGTAGCTAAAAGAGTAAGATTTACAGAAGTCTTGAATAACGATAAATATGTAGGGAAACTATTTCTGAGAAATATAAAAAATGTTCAAAAACATAAAATCAAAACGAATTTTATATGTAGGATCTAGTTAACCCATTACTTCATGAGCATTTTGTGAAAAATGGCTGTTTTCATTGAAAAGTCTCCCGTTACAAGTTCAAATTGCTATAATACTATAAAAACTGCTTCAACACTTATCAAACTTGGCACAATTGTTGACTGGACCATTGCCCTTGCAACAACATGCTCAGGCTTAAATTTTCTGTTACCATGGCAACGAGGGGACATCTCAAAATTGCCAAAAATCACTATTTTGCGTTGATTTTTTCCATCATAATTGATTTCAAAGTGCTGCAACTTCTCAATGGATTGAGATAGAGTCAAATGCTTTTCAGCGTTGGTTACACGTTACCTTATGATCAATCTGAGGTCATTTATAGCCTCTCACAAGTCCAAAATTTTCTTGGCGATGACGGGGGACTCCGCCCCCCTTCAAACCCCCCAAACAGAACGGGGCACATCCCCCTTCTGGCAACCCCCTGATGTATCTTTTGGTTGGGGGGCCGCGCCGAAAAAGTGGTCACTTTTTTTAACAACATTTCTCAAACGAAAACAAGTGTTGGGGGCCTAAATAAGGCATTTTTTCACCATTTGAGACAACAAAAAGGGGGGGGGGTGTGAAAAAGGCGTTAAAAGGCGTGTATATGAAGTAATGGGTTAATGAAAGAAGTATTGTACTGTTGAAGATTCATGTCATTTTAAGTGTGTTTAAAATTATTTTTAAATGTTAGAAATCTATCAAACGTTTTATATTATTAATATATGAATTGAACGTGGAATTTGCAAAATCTGGGTTTACAAAAATTATTTTAAATGCCATCAAGACAAATTTATCTCAACGCTTAAAATTATCTGTTTGAGGTTACATATGCCTAACCGCCCTCTGTTAATGCCGCAACTGTAATCATCCATAAAAAGCGCGAGGCATTTTTGTTACGTCATTTATTTCGTCAATAATATTGTTGTTGACGTAATAAAGTTTTTTTTCGTCAGGAATCCATAAGCATTGTGATGTAGACAACTAAAATTTATTGGCCGTTCTTGAATTATGGATTTGGAACATGCTGAATTATGATGTGTTTCATTTACATATTTCATTTGCTAACCCAGATAACTCCACAAATTGAAGAAGAATGTTTTAATAATGAGACGGATTATCAGTTTAAAAAATCTGGATCATCAAAAGTGCACAGACGCTTGGTGTTTGGAGCTCAAAACGCCTTTAAAATCCAAATAAAATGCATATTTGTCAATCCCGGTAATATAAACAACGCAACAGCCGAAATAAACATCAATATTCTCGCCGTTTTTTTTCAACGACAAAAACTTTCGATAAATTCAATGGACCAGGCGGCTATGAACGAAGCTATCCGATTATGTGGTTCCCAAACTTAAAAGCGCTGCGCATTTTGCACACGGCAAAGCTGGGGCACATAATCGGATAGCTTCGTTCATAGCCGTCTGGTCCATTGAATTTATCGAAAGTTTTTGTCGTTGAAAAAAAACGGCGAGAATATTGATGTTTATTTCGGCTGTTGCGTTGTTTATATTACCGTTGAAGTTTAAAATTGACCATCATCGTGAAGAATTATATCTTCTGTGTCGATGGACCAAAGGATTATGTGAAAATATTGGAAATGGATTAAAATACATGGTGATTATGACGGTAGGGGTGCGGATTTTTTCCGGCGAACATTTTTATCTTGTGTATTATTATAGATGTTGAAATTTGATTTTTTTCAAAACGGCATATATTAAGATTTTTTGATATATATGATCAGTACATGTCCTGGGATTGACAAATATGCATTTTATTTGGATTTTAAAGGCGTTTTGAGCTCCAAACCCCAAGCGTCTGTGCAAAAGTGTAGGAGTCATGACTCATGTCATTAAGGATTTTTGAAGTCAAAAAGTGGGATCTACGGAACTGGATAGAAACTGGCAATGAAGGAATCTTCATATGCGAATTTGTCGTGACGTTTATAAAGTTCATCGGATTCTATTAAGCTTAAAAGTAAGTGCAATTTCTAGATCTACTCCATGTGACTCGGTGTTCTTGTTGCTTATTTTTCATTTTTTAAAGTTTTCCATCATGCATTGCAACTAAACCGTTACATCTTGTAGATCCAGCTTTGTAAAATAATCATGAAACGACCCCGAGAACCTCATGTATATATTAGAAACATGACACGTGCTTTCTCCCGTTCATCTTCAAATGAAGAGTACTTCGGCAATGGCTACGGAAAATAAACAACAGAGATTTTCCATAGAGAAATCAAAATTTGCTTTCACAAGAAAAGTAGACACTTTAGAGTAAAATCCTGAAAAATCTCGAGGGTGACTTTTTTTAGTTTACAAAAATGTTTTACTTTTTATTCAACATCGTTTTGTTAATTCATACCAGGCAAAAGTTCATTTCCATTTTTAATGGGACAGACTTATAATAGTTTTTTAACTTTACACTAGAAATGTTGGCTTATCTGAAGTCCATTACATGTCAAGTTAAAAGGTACTCAGAATATATATAATAATAAGTGATATATTATCTAATATACTTGTATTCAGATGATTAAGACTTACCGACGTCCGACGACTGGTGGGATTCCTGTCTTGTTAATGTCCTTTGGAGGAGTTGTTGTTGTACTATTTATAACATTTGAGAGTGCACTTGTTGTATTAGAAGAGTGTGATGTAACTGTTTTTGTTGAATTCACAAATGTTGCTGATGGTGTCGTTGATGACATCGATGGTATTGAAGTGTTCATTGTGGTTGTGGTTCTAATTGTTAGAGGTCCTGTGGTAGTCATATTTCCTATCATGTGGCTTGTCACGTGACTTGGCATAGTTGGAGGCAGAGTTGTAGTTCCACATTTCTACAGATACAAAATATAATTGAGACGAGATACGTACAATTTGGAATCTAAAGTTTGTATGTAAGAAAGTGGCGAGTATTTAATAATAATCATGTTGGTTAAGCTTCGAATATTGATAATATTATGAGTACTTTCCTGCAAGGTTTTAGATTATCATGATAATAGATGAGAACTTTTCAACAAATAGTACTTCATTTTTCAGAATTGATATAATTATATATTAATCAGCTTATGTTCATCGGTTTATCATTATTTAATGCATTCCGAAAACTAATGGTACAAAATAATACTGATATACATGTAGTAATATTAAAATGCTACATATTTACAACATTTTACCTTATATATGTTGTACATTAATCAGAAGGCATATACATAGATCTGTTATCAAATTTCATAACATGGATAGACAATAGCTTGTGAATTTTTAAAGGTACAATGTATATATAAATACTTCTACGGTTATCAAAATAAAGGATTAACAAATACATATTGTCAGAATTTTAGCTGGTGAATTCTTAAAGATAGTATATGAATACTTCTACGGTTATCAAAATAAAGAATAAACAAATATATTGTCAGAATTTTAGCTGATGAATTTATAAAGATAGTATATGAATACTTCTACGGTTATCAAAATAAAGAATCTTACAGAAGTAGTATCACATCCCATAGTATAAGTTTTGTTATTTCCAGATCCATTACTTTCGATGAAACAGAACTGTGAAATAAAAAGCAAAAACAAAAACATTTCGATAACAGAGAGTTTGAAAATGCCAATTGAAGACAACTTCATCGAGCAATAAGATTTAAATTTTAACATTTTAATTTTGCACTGATTGAATGAAGGTCATCTAAAAATTTAAATTATTGACTTTTTTTTTTCTTTCTTTTTTTCATAAAGATATCACCTGTTAAAGAAAGTAAAGTGCCGGATTAAGCTGGAAACTTTTAACACATTTTTTTTTGTCTTTTCGCCTTTATTTTTTTAACTTAAATTATTTCTCAGAATATATATACATATTGTTTACATTTTCTACAAAACATTACAATATTACTACCTTACAATAATGAAGGATTAAGGGCCACTTAAATGATTTTTTTTCTCTACATCAGTAAAACTTTTTTCAATATCAATAGTGCCGGTAAACGTTAACATTCAAGTGATTTCTAACGAGAGAAAGAAATATTACCGTGCTGTTTGGACAATATTTAACGCTGTGACAATCGGAGGGATCTGTTATATCCGCACAGTAATAGCAGTCAATAGCATCTACAATATAATACACCTGATATTTAAACACAATTGTACAGATATATTGACAAAGCAAAATATTGATTTAGTAAGTAAAAGTCATCGTCGGATACCCACGGCCAAACCCATCAACATATAGCATGTATATTACATGTTTGTTAATCAGTCGTGGGTATCTGACATGACGATTATTTTCAGCAATTGTTTTGTTGAGTGCATATTTGCCAAAGAGGAATACAAACACACTGCAGGGACTTTAACAATATATTTCAATTTTGACGTAGTCCAGGCTGGGACAGAAATTAATCTTCCGTCCCAGGTCCAGGACACCGTGCAAGAGATGCAAAACTAAATTATACTTTGTATAATAAGCTGTATGGAGTTAAGTTGTAATCGTAAATTAACTATTTAACTTTGATTTTAATTTCAGTACTTTCTGATTTAAAAAGTTTCTTATAAATATTTGTTCCGGTTATAGCTTAATAACGTGTAAACGAAAAACACTAGATATGTGGGATTAGTCTTTGAATGGCAGTGTATTGTGAATTTTAAAGAAATGTTCGCTATAAACTTACATGACGTATATAGACATTTAAACAACACTAACAGAAGTAGCATCTTCATGGTTTTCCTTTACCCCACTCAATCTGTATAAAAATGACAAGAAAAACGATTTATATAACATAAGAAAAATGCGAACAAAGAAAACTTGTAATGTATATGTTGTCAACAATTATATATTGATGATGAAGAACACTATTTTTTTTACGCGAGTTGCCTTTCCTTTGACTGTGACCAAAATAAAACGCTCACGCGTTTTCTGTTCAATACAAATTATAAAGTCTGGTAGCTCAGTCTGAAACGTTTATTTACAACTTGCAATTAAAACACAAAAAAATGAGTTAAGTTAAAAACACAAAAATTGAATTTAGATATAATAAATTTCAAACCTTTGAGTTCAGTTCCTGTATAGTGCACAATTGTATCCACAATTGTTGGTTCTTTTTTTAATAAGGAAGAATCGCTCGTTGTGTTGAAATGTACTTTGTTATCAGCATATCAGCAGGGCCAAGCTGTTAAGCTTTCATAAACGTAATAAGAGTTAACCACATTGTTCTTCAAATTGTTTATCTTAATACTTTGGTGAATATACGCCTTATCTTTAAAGTCCTTATCATTGAGTTATTGGACAAATATTTTTGACAATTCGCAATTAGAGGTTAAATGTGTGAATGATGATTGAGAATGATTGGTAGAAGTCTTGAGAGTCAGAAATAAGTACAGGGTCAAACAGT
Source organism: Ruditapes philippinarum (assembly GCF_026571515.1). Lineage (NCBI taxonomy): Eukaryota > Metazoa > Mollusca > Bivalvia > Venerida > Veneridae > Ruditapes > Ruditapes philippinarum. Next base: position 56,524 of record NW_026861197.1, on the reverse strand, counting down.
ACAATTTGAAATTTCAAATAGGATTCCTTATTTTAAACACAAGACTGGTTCATGAACAAAAGTTAATAAGTTAACGAAAATGATGCAATGATAACACATGAAAAAACGAGATGCAGGACATTTTAACAAAATCAGTTGTGTATCGTTTAATTTGTTTGCACAGAAAAAATACATGTAACAGTACTGAGAAATTCAAATAATGGAATTACATGAAAACAAAAATTAAATTAAACCTATATTGATAGATTTTATCCAGTGTGAACTTACCGCAGATTGCTCAAAGGCTGCTAGACATCGTGGTGGATCTTGCTTGCGAGATTTTTTTACATGTGATAATCTATTTATTATATGACGTCCACGCCTTGATCGAGGTTATGAAACTCTCTTCTAAGTTCTGTCTCAAAACCCAGAATTTCCATTGGTCAATGAGTATTCTGTTGCAATATCTGACCAATCAAATACCAGAGTTTGAGCTTAGAGAATTTCTTTATAACCTTAATAAGACCCTGTTCTACAGCCTTTAGAGCGGTCGAAACAATATGAATTTTCTAGCAGTCCTTTGCAGCATGTTTATTCCCTTTGCTCGTATCATAGGTACAATATATTTATTTATTATATACTTATAAATGAAATATTGAGTAATATTGATGAAATAAAATGTGTATTTTCAGTTTCCGTATTTTCACTGAAAAAAATTTATTTTTCACTGCAGTGAAACATATTTTCCGTATTTTCACTGGTGTCTTGCCGGACTACTTTCTTTTAAATTCTGCCAGTACACAAAATTTAAGGGGGTCTTTCAAATTTTAATGTCAAAAATGAGAAAAATGTATATAATAAACAGAAAATTCAAGTTTTTTCCATAAATACATGATGTATTTTCATCTTGTGGCATGAAAATTACCATATTTCACTCGTGGCTACCGCCACTCATGAAATATTTATTGTCATACCACTCGATGAAAATAAATCATGTATTTATAGAAAAAACTTGAATATCCTCTATTTATTCTTTTTCAACAGACCTACGCAGAACATAAAGTTCTCCCAATCAGACACAAGGAGACTCTCAAAGCAAGTTTAAAATAAATGGTTTTCTAATTTTTCTTTCTTTCAAAAAGTAAGTTTTTTGTATTTATTTTAATTTTATTATTATTATATTTTTAATTTTATTTTTTAATTCATTTTTTTAGTAAACCGTTTTGATATGAACGCTTATGGAGTGAAACGTCTTCCACTCACTGTATAAGGTGGGGTTTTGACTAAAACAAAAGTGACTTACGTAACATCTATTTGGTTTAAATTTGTCACTTAGTCTAATATGAATTAAAATTGCATTTCATTTCAATATAACATCTATGAATTATATCAAATACCTGATAAAAAGATCTTATTTATTTTGTTACGAGGTTAACAAGTTTGTTTTAACGTTTAAATGATAATAGATTGTTTGAAAGTTTCTGCATGAATATTATAATTTAATTATGTTTACATTGTGCTTTAAATAATTATTTATGCTGATGTGTTTTATGCTAAAATTTAATTGCCTAAGGCTTGTGGTATTTTTAGTTTAAACTTTTTCTAGCTCGATTGCAATACAAGTTCTTGCAACTTATATTAATCACTTTCGATTCACTTTCTTGAACTATAACCACTCGAGCCATATAATCAAGGTAGGGTTCTAACTCACGATCCCTGGATTGAAAGGCAGACAGCTTAACAATTAGGTCATCGCTCCTTCTTTGGATACTAATGTAGTGTTACCTAGTGATTTTTTGGGTACCTTATCATCCTAGTGTACAATATATAACTTACTGCTGATATGTTCTGTCTTAGCTGTTATATATGACGTATGGATACATTAATTGTACATTAAATTAATGATTACACTTGAATTTTTTAACATTTTTTTTGTTTTTGTTTTTAAATAAAATATAGATTCTAGTGGGAGTTTTACATGACATACTCAAATGTTGAATGATAAACATGTACATATATATAATTCCGATAAATTTAGTGACTTGGCTGGATTGCTCGTCCGATTAATTTGCGGTATTCGACATGGAGTTTAAACACGCTCGATGCCTATAGTATGGTAAAGGTATTTATTTATTCACTGAACAGGAAGTTTACAGGTGCCACTTCCGGTTTCACTTCACAAAAAGATATTTGAAGGAAAACAATTTAAAGAAAAATGAATACATTTAAATAACAAAAAGAACGCTCCAACTTGTCGTAACAAATACATTTGCTTCAATATATGCGACATGTTGGACGTAACAAAGTGGCCGATTTTCAGTCTTTTAGATCCAAATGAAGCTTCGAAAATAACAAAAATTTGTGTTTTTGGAAGTTCTGGAAATGAAGCAATCTACATCACTGATAATGATGATGTTTATGCTATCGGTTCGAACTGTAGTGGTTGTCTTGGATTAGGTATGCAGAATATTTTTAACATATTGAATGACTTGATTTTTATGTCTGGTCAACTTGTTTAAAGGGTGAACTCGGCCCTATACCAACTCGGCAATGGTTGGCCCTCAAATAAAAACCTACCAGAATGTAGATTGTTAAGTTAATACCGGGAAGTCGTGTCTGTGACCAAGAAGCAGGCCTGTGCTTAGGCTTGCCCGACTTTAGACCAGACTAGCTAAAGATACTTCAGCGAACAGGTTTTATATAACTGCTACTAGTGCTAGAACTGTTTGTGAAGCCAATCCCATAGCGAAAGTCAACCAGAACCGTGACATATTTATGTTATGCTGTAATTCAATAAATTTGCGTGATCTTGACAAAAGCTTTTTTAATACAGGTATTTAGTTATATTTGGGACACTTCAGTCTATATTTTTGAACACAGAACGTTAGATTGATGAAATAATGCCTCATGAATAGTTTATTAGTGGGTTCACATTTCATAGAATTTGCTGCCATTGCTGCCCTAATTATCCCGTGACTTGCGAGAATTTAGGTTCGGATATCTTTGCATGACATTTGGTGACCAGTGACCCTAATGCTATTTTTAATTGAAAAAATGACTGCAATTGTGATTTTTTTATATGAATTTTATGTACGGCAAATAAACTGCCAAAATTCTGGTAGTCTTTGTAAATAGGGTTGACACTTTACTTTACTGTCACTCAACGTCAAAATAAAAGGGACATATAAAGTTATTGAAGCCAGAACTAAGACCAGACGTGAATTTAATATATAGAATTCTAATTATTCTATACCTATTAATGAAATTTTCAGTATCAGTTTTAGTTGGGTGCTGCCATGTAACTGAATGAATGTAGCATGAAACGGAAGCGGTGCATGAAATACCGAATGACACTCTTAAAACGGAAAAATGAACAATTTACTTCCCCGGTCTTAGACTTTGTCTTATTTCATAAGAGTTATGATTACTAACAAATAGAAATCGAAAATGTCAGCAGCATATTGGTTAAAATTATCTTTGTTTAGAAGTAAAGTGTTCTGCTTACCTTGAAACACTTTCCCTGTATGGATGACCATTTATATCTCTCAGATTCTTCGGATTTATCTTGCTGTTCTAATTACCTTCTTACAAGATGGCGGCTAGGAATCGTTCTCGTCTTGCCCGGACTAAATCTCGTACCTTCCGGGAACAGTATGTTCCGGATCACGGTTACACTACCATACATCACCACACTCCCCCCGACTTTAAAGATGAAGTCCTCTCACTGGAAGTGCGGAAACCCGAGATTCAAGTCCACTCCTGGGTTTCAAACCAGTACCCACAAAACCGCCTTTACAGGCGTTAGCCTGTAAACACAGATTGTAAGTGGGCAGGCATTAGCCTGTGCAACAGTAATCTGCCAAATGCCTATCTGACAAGTTATTGACAGATAGCTTAACTGGATAACTGATATCTTAGATATCTTACCTTCCTGGGCACTGTTTTAACAGCGGCCAGCGTCCAGTTCCTAAGCCGATTGCAGCTTACACCTCCACACCAAACCTGAGTGTTGACTACAGATTTATGGAGCTACTTTTTACACCACAGCAGCCACATTAACACAGAACAAGAAAGCAACAAACTTAGCATTGCACATTTGTACTTGTTAATATCCCAGGCTTCTGTTATTTCCCAATAAGATTTCCCAACAGCATCAAAGGCACCACAGCCGTTTTGGCTGTTACCTCAGTTTTCCCTTCTTGTATCTTCAGAAAAGGACCCGTTGTGCCAACCTGCCCATGACCATCCGTCTTCATGCTGCAAATGCAATTCCACATGTCGTCACATGACTTGCACTATCCTGACCCCTGCCATACCAGAAGAATGTCTTCTTAAACCTGGCCCTGGTCACTGCAACACCCCCGAGACCACCTGATGGTATATCCTGCCTCATCTGAAGAACCTTTCTACTTATTGGGAATCTTACCTTCAGTATCGCCCATGTCCCTCAATAGAACTTAGTCTATTTATAGGTACTGTTCCTTATTCAGCCAGTGGGACTTAGCCCCAGGACCTACTAGAACTACTTAATGACTTTGGCAATACTAAAAACCCAGCACTAGCTCTTGGAACTAGCACTGCTGGCGGAAGTTACTCTACAGCTTCTTGTGGAAGTTGTTCCACTACTCAAAACTGTGCCCTACTTCCCCTTCCACCACAAAAGCATCGATCTATATTCTCAATATCTGCTCACAATCTTACAGCATCTTCAAACACACTAAACTTTAGCACCATTGACCTGATTCTGTGCCTACAATCTCAACATTTGGACATTTGCTTCCTTGTGAACCTTTGCGACCCTTGTAACCTTGGAATTTAATACTGACGATACAATGGATCCGCAAACCTCTTCCAGATTATCAGCATTATTGCGACGATACCTTATGACTTTCGTCAAACTTCATCTTTCGCACACCTCGTGAAACCTGGTTATTGACATTATTGCGATGATACCTTATGACTTTTCACGGTCAAACTCCATCTTCGCACACCTTGTGATACCAAGAGAATTGCCACATCTACGTCCCTCATGACGAGGTCCAAGTCAACCCTTGCGCAATGATCACATCCCCCACAAGGCAGTTTCCTCAGTTCGACCCCAGAAACATACTTGTACAATGCCCCGATACCGGTATTCGTGACAATGCAGCTTTGACATGCTTCTGACAAACACATAGGATTATGTTGCTATGGAACAACCCTACTCGACCTGGCTTAAACTGTCTGTGTTACTTCTTTCCAAGCAATAACCAAATGAGCCTCGAATCGAACTATTCTGCAACACACTTGCTAATGTTTCATGTCTACATCGAGAATACATCCAGCATGGAACTTGGTCCATGACTGTTTCCTTCACAAACCTGGTCTCACTCCATGCTTAGCATGAAATGACGCTGGTTTGAGACTCTGGCGCTAACAGGAAGAACACATACTACCTCCTCCCCTTTTTATTTGATTTTTTTTTTTATTGCAGTGAGGGGCAGTCAGACTTGAAATGACCCTCTTTCCCACAACCGAAACAAGTTCTTCTAGGCCATCTGCTTCTTCCTTGAGAAGTTGTCTCCTCATCTAGTTTCAGGACCATGTTGTCAAAACATCTCTGAAGCTTCTCAATTGCCACTTCCAAAGAACTCAACTGAGATGGAGCAGCGTTGGCTTGCGCAACCTCAGGAGCTTCTTCTAGGGCAAACACATTAGCGCCATCGTCAACAACTTCTTTACTAGCCCTCTTCTTAGAACGGCCATAAACTGACTGATGCAGGTGCTGATACCATTGGACTTTATTCATTGCCTCCTCCATGGTTGAAGGTCTATCCATGGCTACGGCTACCGCGGCATCTTTGTCTACCAGACCCTCACAAAACTTGCTCACTGTCTGCCTATTGGAGAAGTATTCAGGCAGGTCTTTGAACGCATTTGTAGCCAGGGTCATGACCCTATCTGCCCAATCATCAAGAGACTCCCCCTGCAGCTGTGAAGATTGGTGGAAACACACTTGGGCTGTTTCAGCAGGTTCCCTGGAACCAAATCTCATCTCCAGTTCCTGCACGAGCTTCCGATAAGAAATATCGCCTTCTCTCTCTACGATGATAGCATGATAGTCAGAGGCTTTTCCAGTCAGGCACCAGCATAAACCATCAAGGCATTCGTCTGACGTCCAATCGCATGCTTTAGCATAACGAAAGAACTTCTGCTTAAATGCCAGCCAGTTTCCCTTTCCATCATACTGCAACCTCTTCGGCAGACTCCGAATAAATGCTGCAGTCTCGGACTTTTTCGCGCTGTGCTTAGCTCTAGGTGGCGGAGAAGATTGTCTACTCAGTCCAGATAATTCATCACTTGAAGAATCATCATACCTAGCAGCTGCGTTTAGCTTGGGACGCACCCCACCTCTCAAAGACTTGGCCTTTGAGGACAGGGGGTCAACCGCACTACTTGCATTTTTGGCGCGAATGATATCTTTGGCTACTTTCAAGACTTTTTGTACCTCTTGCCAATCATTTTTTGAAGGAATCTTGTCGGGCTCCTCAGCATCTTCATTGAAGTTCCCTTTTTCTTGGACTTCCAACAAGCTGTCCAAAATTGCTCGACTGTCCCCTCCTTCACCAGAATCTTTCCTTGACGAAGATGGTACTTTAGGTAGTATATTCCCCCAATCTAATGGCAACCCCTCACTTGGTGAAAAGTCCAGCAGAGCTACTTCTTCTTTATCTAAAGTGCGCTCTAACATGTCTTGCAGCACTCCGAGTGTTATATTCCCTCCACTATTACGGATTGTAATAATAGACTCAGCTATCCTTGAACTTATGCCCGGAATCCTTAGGAGTTCCTCTTTCGAAGCAAAATTAACACAAATTCTTTCGCTGCAACCTGCCATTATTTTTGTTCTTACTTGGTAGCCCAAAGATATAACGACGACTAATGCAGGAATTAGTTATAATTCGTGCAATTGGATTCAGTGAAGTTCAGCTAAAGTATGTCAAGTCAATCAGTCGTTAGACAGCAGACTTGCAATTATTTTACATTCGAAATTACTTTAATGTATTACAGACAATTATTTCCTTCCCGAAAAATAATTTACATTTATTAAAGCAATTCAGATTAAAATTGTGATAGAATATTTACTTAGTAATTCAAAAATCAATAACGAAAATAAAATACAAAAATCTGACTTTGTTGTTTATAACTACAATGAGAATCTTTACCTCTAATTGTAAAATTAAATATATAGTGAGACTTAGCCTTCAACTATATACGTACAAACAAAACATCAAACAAGAGTAAATCTACTTTGTGTATTGACCTTGAAAAACAACAATGCAAATAAATTTAATCAATTATACTGAACCGCTGAAAATATACCAAAAATTTAACCCAGATATTCTTCAAAAATATTTAAAATATAATGCTGAACTGGCACAGTTTTCACGTGCGAAACAGATCCAGGGCGGAAGCTTAGCTTTCCGATACGCATGCGTCGTAAGTCCGAATATCCGAAGTTTCTAAACTTACCAAAAGAGTACTCTGAATACTCAATTTTAGCAAATTTCCACATTAAATAATCTAAACGTACAGTGCTTGTTCAATCCAAACCAACAGTCCCTTTTCCCCCTCCCAAATATTGGAAATACTTAGATTTCAATATTTGAAAACCAAAGTTTTTATGGTTGAGAAAATCGCTGGTTTACCTCCGGATTGCGTAGAATTCCTACGAAGTTGACGTGAATTCGAATAGTAGCTGCCACCATTAAAGTGTTCTGCTTACCTTGAAACACTTTCCCTGTACGGATGACCATTTATATCTCTCAGATTCTTCGGATTTATCTTGCCGTTCTAATTACCTTCTTACAAGATGGCGGCTAGGAATCGTTCTCGTCTTGCCCGGACTAAATCTCGTACCTTCCGGGAACGGTATGTTCCGGATCACGGTTACACTACCATACCTCACCACAGAAGACTCGTCTAGACAAGATCTTTTATGACTGATACCTTTTATATATATGATAGCCGATCTGGCCCCAAGCCAATCTGTTTTCTGGTCAATCTGGCCCCATTTTTAGCTCGACTATTCGATAAGAATAAGTAGAGCTATTGCAGTCACCCGAGCGTCGGCGTAACCACTTATGTTAAAGTTTTTGTAATAGTTCAAATATTTTCAAAGTCCATAGACATATGGCTTTGAAACTTTGCACACTTGTTCACCATCATGACCCCAACCTGTAGACAGGAGGAGGTAACTCTATCAAGCATTTTGACAGAATTATGCCCCTTTTTCGACTTAGAATTTACGTTAAAGTTTTTGTAATAGTTCAAATATTTTCAAAGTCCATTGACATATGGCTTTGAAACTTTGCACACTTGTTCAACATCATGACCCCAACCTGTAAACAGGAGGAGGTAACTCTATCAAGCATTTTGACAGAATTATGCCCCTTTTTCGACTTAGAATTTACGTTAAAGTTTTTGAAATAGTTCAAATATTTTCAAAGTCCATTGACATATGGCTTTGAAACTTTACACACTTGTTCACCATCATGACCCCAACCTGTAAACAGGAGGAGGTAACTCTATCAAGCATTTTGACAGAATTATGCCCCTTTTTCGACTTAGAATTTACGTTAAAGTTTTTGTAATAGTTCAAATATTTTCAAAGTCCATTGACATATGGCTTTGAAACTTTGCACACTTGTTCACCATCATGACTCCAACCTGTAAAGAGGAGGAGGTAACTCTATCTAGCATTTTGACAGAATTATGCCCCTTTTTCGACTTAGAATTTACGTTAAAGTTTTTGTAATAGTTCAAATATTTTCAAAGTCCATTGACATATGGCTTTGAAACTTTGCACACTTGTTCACCATCATGACCCCAACCTGTAAACAGGAGGAGGTAACTCTATCTAGCATTTTTTTTACTATCAAGCACTAAGAATAGTCGAGCGTTGCTGTCCTACCGACAGCTCTTGTTATTATTATAATATTTATTCAGTACAACTTATTTAACTTTTTGTACTCGAGAAAAAATACTGATAGCAACCCCAGTAAGATACATATATGCCTTTGAAAATAATATTCAATACAATATGCCAAAATGACTTTCTTTTATTGAAGGGGACTCACACAGTAGCCTAGAACCCAGAAAGATTGATGCACTCTGCAGGAAGAGAATTGTTGATGTTGGTTTTGGAAGTGGACCACATGTTTTAGCTGTATCAGACAGTATGTTTTAAAAAGAAAAGAAAATTCAATCAAAATATTTAGCAGTCACATTTTATGAAATAACCACTTCAAATTTGATTATAAAGTAAAATTTAATTCTGAAAGAGAAAATGTATAAATTAAGCTATATCTGGGATTTTTCTTATTGAATTATATATGGTAACACTGTTTTATATCTGATTATTTAACATCCATGAATCAGAATATTTACATATTATTATGCTGCTGTAATATTCAATAACTTTAAGTGCTGCTTGGACCATTCAGCAATGACTTTGTGCTTGAACTAAAAAAAATATACATTTACATATTTCTTTTTATTAAGGTATTTTTAGAAGACTTACTGACTTAGTATTCTTTTTTCAAATTCAAGCTGTAATTTTGTAAACTACAGACAGCAAGTATACCATAAAAATCCTATTAAATGCCCCTCCCCTAAAAAAATTATATTATGCCCCAGAAACTACATGTAGTCCAATAAGGACACAGGAGGGTGGTTTATATAAGTTATAAATTAATTATCCTTAATCACGGTTCCTGTAAACCTTTACTTACTGTTAACAGTTTGGTTAAAAATGTAAATAACAGGTAATTATGTTAACTAAATAAGATATTTTTATAGCTGGAGAGGTGTATAGCTGGGGCCACAATGGGTACTGCCAGTTGGGCAATGGAGGTTCAACACAGGGAGTTATGCCAGTACTGGTCAACACAAACTTACAGGGGAAGAAGGTATCCAAGGTTGCATGTGGGAGTCACCATTCCCTGGCTTTAACAATGGATGGAGAGGTAACAATATTGATGCTTTTACACTTTTAGAATTCTTAATTTTCCATCTGTTAATTTTATTAGAGTGATATTTAACAAATTGATATTGTAATATCAAAGGCATTGATAGATACTGTTTCTTTTTGGTCATAAACCATCTGAGCTTCATTACAGTAAGAAAAGTTAATTTGTATGGGTATACAACTGTAAATGTATTTTGACCTATTAGTCAATTTAATGATATACTGAAAGAACTTAACCAATATATTTAACCTTGTTGCGCATGAAGAAAAGTGAGTAGTTAACTGAATTATTTTTGCTTTTTGTGGCTATTTTTTTCAAGAATCATTAATTATTTTGTAGATTTATGCCTGGGGACAGAATAACTGTGGTCAGGTCGGATCAGGCACTACAACTAATCAGCCAACTCCTAGAAAAGTCATAGCTGTTATTGGTAAGATATGTTGTTGTTGTTTTTCGGTCATATGTAATATGCTAGGGTCAACCGTGGCCAAGTGTTTAACGTCATTGATTTCTAACAACTTGCCTCTCACTGCTGTAGATTTGAGCTACCCAAGCGTCATCAGATTCAACCTGTTAAAAAAAGCTATCCAGGTAGCTTATGGAACATCAGTGGTTCTACTTGAGTGCATGTTTGTGTATGAAACAATGCACTGAAAAGCACTTGAGGTCTTCCGTCAGCAGAAAAGCTGGAAAGTCGCATTTATAAGTTACCTATACCGTGCTGATGCGACGTAAAACCCAACAACTACAAAAAATATGAAAAGACTACTAATTTGATTTTTTTTTAGTTTCAGGGGATATTTGTTATTCATAACATTTAATTATAGATCTGGTAGTCGAGACTCGATTATTGTAGTTAAATAATAACTAATTAAAATTGAAGAAAGTAAATACTTAATTTTTCATTACATGTGTGGACTTTTCCAGTTTTCAGCAGTGAAAAATCTAGCCATGCATTTTTTATTTCATTATTAGATCAACAGCTCACACAAAAATATCACAAACAAACACATTTGTTCTTTATGAAAACCAGGTCAACTGGTGACCATGTTTTATACCAGTCTTGCAGTTGGATAGGCCGTCCGTTAATTTGAATAAAACTGTAAACACTGGAATTGTCCAATTAAGAGAACAATTTGCAGCTGCCAAATTATTGACATGAGAATTCTTTATAGTTTAAATTATAATTGCTGTCATCTGACTCAACTTTACACGTCCTATTTCTTATCTAAGCATTGAAGCACCAGTAAACATATTGATATCATGGTGGACTGGTATTGGTAGGTTTTACTCCGGATCATGGCAGTAAGCTACATTGAATTTACTAGAGCACAGTTCTGCCATTGCATCATTCAAGGGCAGGCTGTCAAGCAGTTTACCAGTACTTGTTGCAAGGAACTGATTACTTCTGTACATATAAGAACAGAGGTACAGTGCGAATGACCGTAGAAAGGATTTCATGATCAATTACAACGGAAGTGACCTGTGCAGTCCAGGAATCGAACCTGACTCACCTGATTCACAGTCCAATGCTCTACCTATTGAGCTAACCAGACGGCCTTTACATGTTAATATAAGTTAATTTTGTTTATATAGGTTCAAGAGTTGCTATATCCATAGCTTGTGGACAGACATCTTCAATGGCTTTAATGGAAAAAGGGGAGGTAAGTCTTTAAGTCCATATCAGTGATCTAAATATAATAAGCTTTAAAACCAATGATTAAATTTCTTAGTGAAACAGATACCTTAACTTTCAATTTTCTTCTTATGTATTTTTCTTTTCTTTTTTTTTTTCATATTTATACCCATTTTTCTGAATTAATATCATTGTCAGGTATGAACTGTGTACAAAGTACACTTGTTAATTGTGTAATAATTATAGTTTTCAGATATATGGCTGGGTTTATAATGATAATTGATAATTATATATTTCAGGTTTATGGCTGGGGTTATAATGGTATTAATTGATAATCATATATTTCAGGTTTATGCATGGGGTTATAATGGTATTAATAATAATATTTTTCAGGTATATGGCTGGGGTTATAATGGTAACGGACAATTAGGACTTGGGAATAATGTGAACCAGCCCAATCCATGTCGTGTCCAGATGTTACAAAACACTATAGTATCACAGGTAATACAATTATTCTTACCTAACAATGCAGATTGATATCTTAAGTTATGTACAGAGGCTTTTGTGGTTGACTGAATAAGGTTACCCTTTCCTACTCATAGCTTTGAGTTCAAATTAATCCAGGGAAGGTGAAACTTGTTTCCTGTCAATAATATAGCGCTGTGTTAAAAAAAGAACAATGTTGACATGCCCTAACCCTGGCTCACAAATATTAAGCTGTTTATAGATTGTGTAGGTATGCCCTCACTCTGACTCACATATATAATGCTATTTATAGATTGTATGTGGATATTCCCTCACTCTAGCCCACATACACATATATAATGCTATTTATAGACTGTGTGGATATTCCCTTATTCTGGCTCACATATATAATGCTTTTTATAGATTGTGTGTGGATATTCCCTCACTCTAGCCCACATATATAATGCTATTTATAGATTGTGTGTGGGTATGCCCACACTCTTGCTCTCATATATAATGCTATTTATAGATTTTGTGTGGATATGCCCTCACTCTGGCTCACATGTATTGCTTTTAATAGAGTGTGTGTGGATATTCCCTCACTCTGGCTCACATATAGAATGCTATTTATAGATTGTGTGGATATTCCCTTATTCTGGCTCACATATAGAAAACTATTTATAGATTGTGTGTGGATATTCCCTCACTCTAGCCCACATATATAATGCTATTTATAGATTGTGTGTGGTTATTCCTACACTATAGCTCACATATATAATGCTATTTATAGATTGTGTAGGTATGCCCTCACTCTGACTCACATATATAATGCTATTTATAGATTGTGTGTGGATATGCCCTCACTCTGGCTCATATATATAATGCTATTTATAGACTGTGTGGATATTCCCTTATTCTGGCTCACATATAGAAAACTATTTGTAGATTGTGTGTGGATATTCCCTCACTCTAGCCCACATATATAATGCTATTTATAGATTGTGTGTGGATATTCCTACACTCTAGCTCACATATATAATGCTATTTATAGATTGTGTGGATATTCCCTTATTCTGGCTCACATATAGAAAACTATTTGTAGATTGTGTGTGGATATTCCCTCACTCTAGCCCACATATATAATGCTATTTATAGATTGTGTGTGGATATTCCTACACTCTAGCTCACATATATAATGCTATTTATAGACTGTGTGGATATTCCCTTATTCTGGCTCACATATAGAAAACTATTTGTAGATGTGTGTGGATATTCCCTCACTCTAGCCCACATATATAATGCTATTTATAGATTGTGTGTGGATATTCCCCTCACTCTAGCCCACATAATATAATGCTATTTATAGATTGTGTGTGGATATTCCCTCACTCTAGCCCACATATATAATGCTATTTATAGATTGTGTGTGGATATTCCCTCACTATAGCTCACATATATAAATGCTTTTTATAGATTGTGTGTGGATATTCCCTCACTCTAGCCCCACATATATAATGCTATTTATAGATTGTGTGTGGGTATGCCCACACTCTTGCTCTCAATATTATAATGCTATTTTATAGATTTTGTGTGGATATGCCCTCACTCTGGCTCACATGTATTGCTTTTAATAGAGTGTGTGTGGATATTCCCTCACTCTGGCTCACATATAGAATGCTATTTATAGATTGTATGTAGATATTCCTTCATTCTGGCTCACATATATAATTCTATTTATAGATTGTGCGTGGATTTTCCCTCACTATAAGCTCACATATATAATGCTATTTATAGACTGTGTGTGGATATTCCCTCACTCTAGCCCCACCCACATACATATAATGCCTATTTATAGATTGTGTGTGGATATGCTCACACTCTGGCTCTAACAGGATGAAGGGGATCTATTCTCGTGGGGAGCAAACTCATATGGTCAATTAGGCACAGGAAATAAAGCAAATCTAGTCACTCCTTCTCGAGTTACAGCAGATGGTGAAAGGTAATTATTTCCATGCCTAATTCAGCATTCTTAAGTCTTTTGTTTGTATATCAAGATAGATTTTTGTGCTGTTAAAACATAGTCTCAGGGTAGGCATTAAATACATTGTGCTTTTTAAATGACATTGTTTCATTGCCCTTATGTATGAAGTTTATGTTTTTGATATGTGTGTACATATTTATGGATTTCTTTATCTTGTTTAAAGGCCATATTGTAAATAAGATATGTATTTCTTAATAAGTTACCTTCTTGAAATAAAGTGTTTATTATTATTATTATTAAGTTGAAAATTCATTCATCTCTATAAGAAAATAGTGCCAAATAGAAATATAAGTTTTTGTTGATCATTTTACATTTTGAGCTATAATTATTAATGAGTATTATGCAAAAAAATATACTGGTGAGTGAAACAGCTGAAATATTAATTTCTGTGGTAATTGTTTTACCATTTACTTGGCAGAGTGTTGTTGCCGCCTTAAACACTTACCTCCAAGCCAGGTTTTCCATTGTATAGAGGCAGTCAGTGTACATTCCTATACTTCCAGTAAAACTGAAGGTTTTGATTAATCAATCATATCAACTGTTTTGTAATGTGTCACAAATCAGAAAAAGTAATTGAAATTGGATGCACTTAAATCTGTATTATAAAACTGAGACCCTGAGGCAAAAATGTTGACCAGCATAAAGTAAGTACACCAGAAGTCACTTTACAAATGTGTGACTGTGACGAAAACTTGAAATTACGATTCTAAAATTCCTTAAATTATGAAAGATTTGTTCCACAGGCACTAGACACAATCAATTTACCTATACTGGCATGCGAGCAGTTCCCGTACAAAAATCATAGTTACTTAAACATTATTTTTTATTACGCTCACTCACCAAAATTTGAATGTTACACATCAATATTCAGCTCGTCACACAAATCATGGAAATTCCATCATGTTCTAAACATAGAATAACCCTTACTTATGAGGCCTCATATGGGGTACCGAAGTTATCCATTATTTTGTATGAAGAGAAGTAGTTCCCGTACATAAAATCTAACCCATTATAATTATACAATTTTATTATATCGGACCTATTTTTCATTTACAATTGTTGAACAGACCATTATCTAAGAGAATAAATATGTGTAATTTAGGAAATAGAGCGTAGACTAAACGCGGGTATCAATTACCCGGTACCGTTACCTCAACGCATTCACATGCAATAGCATGCTTGTATGCATGATATTTTACGCATCAAAGCCATAAAATTATTATATATAGTAATATTGGTCAACATTCTGATAATTAAAGATAATAAACAAGTTTACATCACATTGCCTACTTATTTGTAAACAGGTGGTACTGGTGGAAAACCCTTTAACAAGCCTCACGTGTAAGTATTTTTGCGCATGCGCGCAAGGACGGAATCCCCCAGAGAAAACAAGGTCACGTTTTGACGACGCATAGGTGAAAGTGATTTTAAATGAGACTTTATATACGTACTGCCGAACTGACACTTAGATTTTGTTTCGTTTATGTATCTGCTTGATTTGAAATTAATTTTTGAAGAATGCAAGTAAAAATCAAGCGTTTAAATGAAAAATACGGGTACTGCTTCTGTACGGGAACTGCTCGCATGCCAGTATACACTTATAATACTATATACATGTATAAAGAATATTCTTTATATATATGTGCGTATATAGGAATATTGATTGTGTCTTGTGCTAATGGTTTGTTCAGTGCAGTCACAGTTCATTTAACAAATACAACAGGTTCAAGCTGGAAGAGCCTATTATAATAATTGGTTAATTCCAACAAAAATGAATTTTTTAAACAATTTTTTAGGTTTATCGAAGTTGCTGCTAGTCACTATTCTCACATTTCTGCTGCTATGACAGAGACAGGGAAGGTTTACATGTGGGGACAATCGAGGGGTCAGTCGATAACGTCCCCACTTCTCACACAGTTCAGCTGTACAGATGATGTATTTTCAGCATTTTCAACTCCTCCTGTTACATGGAGAACCCATGCTGTCAGTGAGTAATGTTTTGTTACCTATACATAGCTGAAATCTGACATATTGCTTACCCATCTTAAAGTTATGACTTAAAATTGATTGTTGAACAATCTTTTTGTTTGGGATATTATTTGCAGGTTAAAGATATACAATGCTCAAACTTGATATTGCTACACAGTCTCTTTGTAAATATATAATGTTTATATACCTGTATAGCTGAACTCTGATTTTACTTGGGACTAAAAAACTGACTATAGAACGATCATTGTTTGAGATATTGTTTGTAGCTTTAAGTTAATTTTTTAAAAATATACCATGCTCAAATTTGTTATTATGAGTTATGTCCCTTTTAAACTTGTTATTGATAGTTGTTGCCCTTAACAGACAAGCGTTAACATTGCATGCAGTGCTCTTGTTCTGTATTTCAGATCAAATGAGGGGCAGTAAAGTTGTTAATTGTATATCACAAGCGTTTGATGATCCTGTAAGTTTTCTTACTGTTATAAATATCTCTATACAATATTTTAAATATATAAGATATGACAAATAAAACACAAAAATGTATCAATGATGAATATATAGTTGTGAATGAATATTTAATAAATACAAGATGATAACAGAAAAGAAAATTGTCAAAGAGATTATGACAAAGGATCTCGGACATTGAGTTTAATTTTTATTTGTCTCTGACCGCTGAATTACACTTAGAAAATTTGTGAGATTAGTAGTTGGTCACTTGCCAAGAGATTGGTAATTTCTGAAAAGATATCTAGGAAAGCAGGTTAGGTGGACTGACTGTCCGAGATGTGACCAAATAAATTTGATAAAAACAGCTTAAAAAAAAACAGATTAAAATACAAAATTGCTTTCATTCAGTTGTAAATGTAGAAATCTATATGTTTCTTCTTTTATTTAGATCACAAGTGATGTGAAGTTTAAAGTTGAGGGGAGAGATATATGTGTTCATAAATCAATACTCAAAATAAGGTAAGATATGTGTTTGTTAATCATTACTCAAGATTTGGTAAAATATGTGTTCAAACATCAATCAGTACTCAATATATGGTTAGATAAGTATTCATAAATCAACACTCAAGATGAAGTAAAATATGTGTTCATAAGTCAATACTCAAGATAAAGTAAAATATGTGTTCATGAATCAATACTCAAGATAAAGTAAAATATGTGTTCATAAATCAATACTCAAGATAAAGTAAAATATGTGTTCATAAGTCAATACTCAAGATAAAGTAAAATATGTGTTCATAAATCAATACTCAAGATAAAGTAAAATATGTGTTCATAAATCAATACGCAAGATAAAGTAAAATATGTGTTCATAAGTCAATACTCAAGATAAAGTAAAATATGTGTTCATAAATCAATACTCAAGATAAAGTAAAACATGTGTTCATAAATCAATACGCAAGATAAAGTAAAATGATAAAGTAAAATATGTGTTCATAAGTCAATACTCAAGTTAAGGTTAGATATATATTCATATATAAATAAGGTAAATTATGTGTTTTATTAGGTTAATTTTGATTTACTCTTTTTCTATGTATATATATTTTGTATTTATATATTTCTTTCATCTGTTTTTATTTTTGAATTAAATGTATATTATTTTACAGATGTGAGCATTTTAGATCCATGTTTCAGCCATGTTGGGATGAAGCTGGCAAAGAGTAAGTTGTTTAACATTTAATTACCTTAAGTTGTAGGGGCATGCATGGCTATGTGGTTAGGGTAGTTAATTTTAAACCACTTGCCTTTTAACGCTGTGAGATCAAATCACGACAGGAACTGTGGATTCTGTCATGTAAGAAAGCTATCCATCCAACTAGCTTAAGGAACGTTGTTGGTTCTACTCAGGTGCTTGTTTATGTCTAAAATAATGCACGGAAGGGCACCTGAGGTCTTCCTCCACCAGTAAAGCTTGAAAGTTGCCATATGACCTATATTGCGTTGGTGCAACATAAAACACAAACAAAAAGTTGAATATACAATGAATGAATTATCAAAAAGTGTAATAAATGATTTAGATAAAATTGATTCTTTGCTTGAGTAAGATATATAATTGTTACTGTCAGTGTTGTAAGTTATTCTTGGTCTTCATTCTCTCTCTTTAGTGTAATGTGCATATTTTTGTTATAATTAACCACCCAATGCAATATTTTCTGACAAACACACTGTTTTATTGTTTGGATTATTTATCATAATGATTATACACAATAAAATTGTTTTTGATAAGTCTTACTTGAATAATGATGCTAGTGGGTGCCAATGACCAATAGGCAAAAGGTGAATAGCTTTAAATAACTTGCCCCTGGCCCTCACAGCCATGAGTTTGAATCCCACTAAGGACTTTGAATTCTTTCTGTGACAGTATCATTCAGCTACATTAAGCTAACGGATCATAGATGGTTCTACTCGGGTGTATGCTTGTGATCAGAGGTTCTTCTCAAGTCTTCTTTTATCTATGTATGACCTTTACAAAGCTGGTGTGACTTCAAAATATAACTGATAACAATAAGTAATGATTTTTTGTTTCAGTGTTGTAGAGATTACTCAGTATCCGTATAATGTATATAGAGCATTCCTGAAATATTTATACACAGATCATGTAGACCTGATGCCAGATGAAGCTATAGGTATGTATGCATGTATGATGAGGCTGTTAGTATATATGAACCTGTATGTTTATGTATGATGAACCTATTGGAATTTATGAACCCGTTTGTTTATGTATGATAAAGCTTTTGGTATTTATGAGCCTGTATGTTTATGTATGAGGAATGTATTGGTATATATGAACCTGTATGTTTATTTATTATATAATGAAGCTATTGGTGTATATATTGAGGCCATTAGCATATATGAACCTGTCTGTTTATGTATGACAAAGCTTGGTATTTCGGAAACTTTGTTAATATATGATGAAGCTAATGGTATATATGAACCTGTATGTTTATGTATGATGAAGGTATTGGTGTATATGAACCTGTATGTTTATGTATGATGAAGATATTGGTGTAATGGAACCTGTATGTTTATGTATGATGAAGGTATTGATAATTGGTTAATATGAACCTGTATGATATGTATAATACATAAAAATACAGGCTCATATATACCAAAAGCTTCATTATACATGAAAATTCAGGATCATTAATATAAATAGCTTTATCATACATAAAAATATATGGTCATTAATACCAATTGCTTCATAATACATAAACAGACAGGTTTCTAAATACCAATAGCTTCATAATACAGTATTATGAAGCTATTGGTATTTATGAACGTGTATGCTTAAGCCTTATGTATGATGAAGCAATTGGTATTTATGAACCCGTTTGTTTATGTATGATAAAGCTGTTGGTATATATGAACCTGTATGTTTATATATAATGAAGCCATTGGTATATATGAACCTGTATATTTATGTATAATGATGCTATTGGTGTATATGATGAAGCCATTAGCATATATGAACATGTCTGTTTATGTATGATGAAGCTTGGTATTTCAGAAACTTCATGTTTATACATGATGGAGCTATCAGCATATATGAACCTGTATGTTTATGTATGATGAAGCTATTGGTATATATGAACCTGTATGTTTATGTATGATAAAGCTGTTGGTATATATGAACCTGTATGTTTATGTATGATGAAGCTATTGGTATTTATGAACCTGTATGTTTATGTATGATAAAGCTATTGGTATATATATGAACCTGTATGTTTATGTATGATGAAGCTATTGGTATATATGAACCTGTATGTTTTTGTATTATGAAGCTATTGATATACATGATATATGAACCTGTATGTTTATGATGATGAAGCTTTTGGTATATATGAACCAGTATGTTTATTTTGAATAAGCTATTGGTATATATGAACCTGTATGTTTATGTATTATGAAGCTATTGGTATATATGAACCTGTATATTTATGGACAATATAGCTATTGAAATCATATTTTCCAGTGGGAAATATCCAGCAATCATTTCTATAGGGGCCTAACTTTTGTTTCATTTTAATGAACAATGGCATATTTGTCTCCTGTATAAACCAATATAAAAAAAGAGTGAGGCTTGGCTAAATTCTATTGTGAGCCGATATGAAGTTTTGAATATCTTTTGCTAGATTTAGCCAATTTCTATTGTGAGCCAATATAAAGAATTGTATATTTTCAGGTTTGCAAGATTAAGCAATATTCTATTTTTTTGCCAATATGAAGTAGGATGTATTGTATATTTTTTCAGGTTTGCTAGATTTGGCCAATTCCTATTGTGATATAAAGTATTGTATGCTTTTTAGGCCAATTCTTATTGTGAGACAATATAAAGTATTGTATATTTTTTCAGGTTTGCTAGATTTAGCCAATTCCTATTGTGAGCCAATATTGAAGAGACACTGTGAGCAGATTATAAGACATGGAATCTCAGTCAATAATGTGGCCATGTTATATGCTGCAGCAATAAAATATGAAGCTAGGGTATGTAAAATTTGTATATTTATAGGGCGTTTGTAGCAGAGTGGTTAAGGCCCCTGATTTCAAACCACTTGCCCCTCACTGCTGTGGGTTTGAATCCCACTAGAAAGTTTTAATTTTTTCAAGTGAGAAATATATCCAGCAAGCTTTGGTGGTTCTACTCAGATGCTCGTTTGTGGATGAAATAATGTACCGAAGGTCTTTCTCCACCAGTAAAGCTGTACAGTTGCCATATGACCTTTACTGTGTTGGTGTAACATAACCTCAAAATATGTATGTTTGTTTGTATGGGTGAAACTTTTATTATTTTATACAGTTTTATATAGGGGAAGAGTCCTTATAAAAGTCATAAAATTATTATAGTCTGAAATTAGTTGATATTAACCAATTCTTTAGTGTTCATGATACTCGATAAGGTCATATGTTTAGACTTGTCATTGTTAAAGAGTTTCCATTTATGTTACTCTTGTTATTTCTTAATGTATGGTTTAAAATTGTGAGTATAAGAATGAAAAGAAAAAATAATTGAGATCAGTCTGTTTGGTTTATTCATTATTTTTCAATAAATAAACTAATCAAAGGCGTGAATTCTATTTTTTTTTTTAAGACAAGCTTTATGGACTGCAGACCTGATAACATATTCCAGGTCTTGCCAGTAGCTTGATGCTTTGGACTGTTGAAATGTTACATAATTCGTCATCTTAGTGCAAGAACTGGTTAATTCCTATTAAATTTAGAAGGACTTAAACCAGTACTGCACTAAGGTGATGATATGTATATAATATGTGCTTTTAAATTACAGGAGCTGGAGGACTTCTGTTTTCGATTCTCACTCAATCACATGACTGCGGTAACCCAGACTAACGCTTTCCAGGATCTCGACGAGTCTATACTAAAAGCATTCATCAAGAAAGCTGGGCAGTCTGGTGCTTTTCGGTACTGAAATATACCAGTAGAAAAAAAACAGTGTTAAAAGTATTATTGATTAATACATATGAGCCATGTCATGACAAAACCAACATGGTGGGTTTGCGACCAGCATGGATCCAGACCAGCCTGCGCATCTGCCCAGTCTGATCAGGATCCATGCTGTTCGCTTACAAACCCTAATACAAGTAGAGAAACTGATAGCAAACAGCACTGATCCTGATCAGACTGCGCGGATGCGCAAGCTGGTCTGGATCCATGCTGGTCGCAAACCCACTATGTTGGTTTTGTCGTGACACAGCTCAATTATTTATTTATTGACAATAGATGTACATGTTTATTGCATAGATAAATATATTAAAATGCATTATGATAAATGCATGTAAAAAAGCCCTGTACTTGTAAATGTGCTGTTATTGTTGTGCTTTCTTTTTGTTTTGTTTGTTTTTTTCAGTTTGGAGGTTATAGCTATGTTATCAATGTCAGGTGTTTTCATTACTGTAGAATTTGCTTCCTGTAAAATACATCTTTAATAGAAGTCAGTATTACAACTACTTGTTTATTGTTCGGCTATTACTGTTATAAATTTAAAGATTTCCGATATTTCTAAGTAAGTTATAGATTGCGCTAAACTGTCTGGGGGCAAAAAAATGACCCAAAAAGTAGGATAAATTGACTTTCTTTGTTGTACCAAAGGTGAAACAATTTATCAACTTTTTATGCTTTCATTTAGGAGATGAGGAATATAGACCTACCCTTATCAGAACAGACAAGGACATATCTTTAATTCACCCTGTTACAAGAAGTTATCATATTGCACAACATGGGGTTATTACAAAATTTACAATACCAAATAAAAGAATTCAATATCTGGTCAATGAATATAATTATATTACAGGGAAAAAAACATGTTATAAAACTTTTTGAAAAAGTAGTTGTTATTACTAATTGATATACTTTTATATATACAAATGTACTTTTTAAAATGTTAATGCACGGTCAACTGAGTTTTTTTTTTTTACAAATCAACCAATCAAAGGCCTGAATTCTATATTAGTTTTTGTTTGAAAACTGATGCAATTTAGACTGAATCATACAGGGCCCGCTTTTGATTCATTAATATTGTCAGGGGCTTCCATGGCTGAGTAGTTAGGGTCGTTGACTTCAAACCACTTGCCCCTCACCGCTGGGTTCGAATCCAGACAGGCACTTTGGATTCTTTTTCATGTTAGGAAGCTATCCAGCTAACTTACTTAATGTCGGTGGTTCTAGTCGGGTGCCCGTTTGTGCCTAAAATAATGCACGGAATGGCACCTGAGGTCTTCCTCCACCAGTAAAGCTGGAACGTCACCATATGACCTATACTGTGTCGGTGTGACGTAAAACCCAATCAAAAAAAAAAATAATAATAATATTGTACATTTTTTTTTTTCGGAAGTATTTACTGTACTAGATACTTATCATTGCACTGTCAGTATTAAAGGTGAAAATATTGTCATGTTGTCTGTATTGTACCTATATGTAATGCTTCTTTGATGTGCTTAATCTGTGAGCTTTTTTCTCTTTCAGGCAGTGTTAACTTAATAGGAGTAATTAACAATGCACTAATCATTTATTACCCTTACCTCTTAGGCACCAGTTAAACCAGGCACCAGTTAAATTCATGCCCCAAATCACATGGTAAAATTCCTGCCTTTTTCTTCTTTATAACAGGTTATGCTCACCTGGTAAAATTCATGCCCCAAAAAGGATAATCACATAGTAAAATTCTAATAACAGGTTATGCTATAATAAATTTTTGGCTTCAAGATGAAGTAACTGAATTCACATTGCAGTTCAAGAATATTTGTAACGGATCTTAGCTCATCTACTTATGATAAACCATCAGTCTAATGGCTGTGTGTGAAATTTGGAAACACATTGGTTTAATAGTATAGTATTCAATATTATATAGTCAATCAATAACTAAAAAGCATTTTTGTATTTTCTCAGCATTAAGCTTTAAGTATTTGAATTAGTTCAAAAAGTTCAATATTAAGTTAGATTGAGATTTAAATGATGGTATTTTGATATTTCTTAATACTACATACATGTATGAAACATGTTTCAGGGAGATATTACAAAAACTGATCAGTTTGCATTTTTCTAGAATGCACATGAAAAATTGAATATATTGTTAAGAATTCACATGAACTATTGAATATATTGTAAATAATGCACATGAAATATTGAATATTTTGTAAAGAATGCACATGGAATATTGAATTTATTGTAAGGTTTGTCCATGGAATATTGCATATGTTGTAAAGAATGCCCATGGAATATTGAATGCCAGGGTATATGAAATTTACTGTACAGAATACATACGGAATATTAAATATATTGTAAAGAATGCTCATGGCATATTGAATTTATTGTATACAATGCCCATAGAATATAGAATTTATTGTATAGATTGCTCATGGAATTTTGAATTCATTGTATACAATGCCCATGGAATATTTAATGTATTGTAAAAAAAATATCCATGGAATATTGAATTTATTGTAAAGAATGCCCTCGAATATTGAAAATATTGAAAACAATGTCCATGGAATATTGAACTTATTGTATACAATGCCCATGGAATATTGTATCAATAGTAAAGAATATCCATGAAATATTGTATTTATTGTATGCAATCCCCAAGAATATTGAATATTTTGTTAAAATGCTCATGGAATATTGAATACATATATTGTATAGAATGCCACTGAATATTCAATTTATTGCATACAATTCATATGGATTAAGGAATCAAGAATGTATATGGAATATTGAAAATACATTGAATATTGAATACAGGATGACCTTGGAATATTGTTGTCACATGACATATTGAACGGATTTATATTATCAGTCACATTCCAGATATTACTATTTTAATCTACAGTCACTCAATATAACAAAATACCTATGTAGATTAACAATGTTATTGGATAGTTATGTAAACTTAAACATGAGAGTCTTAAAAAATACCTTATTAACAAATATAAAAGTATAATAAGTTTCTGTTATGATTATAAAGAATATAATTTTTTGCTCTGTATCATAAATTAAATTGGTTTTTAAGATTTTTGTTGGGTTATATTACCCCGGAGAAACAGTTGTTGTTTAAACTATTTATATAACACAGACTGCTTTATGATTATATGAGCCGCGTCACGACAAAACCAACATAGTGGGTTTGCGACCAGCATGGATCCAGACCAGCCTGCGTATCCGCGCAGTCTGATCAGTATCCATGCTGTTCGCTTACAAACCCTATAACAAATAGAGAAACTGAAAGCGAACAGCATGGATCCTGATCAGACTGCGCGGATGCGCAGGCTGGTCTGGATCCATGCTGGTCGCAAACCCATTATATTGGTTTTGTCATGACGCGGCTCATATACAAAATGGCCTTTTATACATAGCCATGTAACCTGTCAAAAAGACTTTCAAAAGAATTTGAATATTCTGTAGTGTACCATTCATTTTCTTGTACGGAAAATAAGAATCCATTTATAATCATAAGCAGTGTTTAACATAAAAACGTACAATTATGCAATGAAAATTTATGTTACAAAATGTCAGTAGTATTAGCCTGCTAATGTAGCAATTCATGGGACATGGGTCACGTAAACTTATATTATTCCAAAGATAACATTATCAACTGATGTGTTCATAATACATGTACATTGTAGTGTTAGAAATATTGAAAATTGTCTTTCAATGTTGTTTTGCAAGTGAAGTAAATAAATGATGCCAAAATAAGACCTGGTTTTATTCTTTTTTCTCACTATAAGGGAGTTAGGGGGCATTTAGTTTTGCCGTTGACCTATGTTCTCATGTTGTGTCGCATGTAGCTCTAGAAGTGCTTTAGCCAGTCAACAAAATTTACAGGAATGAAGTTGTGCACCTGGGGTTTCACTTGTGGATTGATTCAGTTTTGTCGGAGTTATTGCCCTTGACTTGACTAAAAATTGGCAAATCAAAGGAACTTCACAAACATAATAAACAATCAAGGAAAAAGTTGTCTTAAAGGGGTTTATTTAAGGCACTTCATTTGAAAAATAATTCTTAAGGCATGTAAGAATCGTAAAAAATATTACAAACTAGAACTCTGCGAGTCGGATGTGTCGCCTTGTGAACAATATAGTTTAGAAGAAATGGCCAGGACAAAAATGAAATTTGAAAATCAACAAAGGGCAATAAATCAAAAAATAAGAAATGCAGAGTACCAGTTCTTGTGCACTGCACTTCTTCTTAATGAGATCTATCATCCTATGAAGTTTCATGTCCATAGCTTTTATACTTTAGGAGAAATGGCCCGGACAAAAATAAAGTATGAAAATTAACAAAGGGCAATAACTCAAAAAATAAGAAATGCAGAGTACCAGTTCTTGTGCACTGCACTTCTTCTTAATGAGATCTATCATCCTATGAAGTTTCATGTCCATAGCTTTTATACTTTAGGAGAAATGGCCCGGACAAAAATAAAGTATGAAAATTAACAAAGGGCAATAACTCAAAAAATAAGAAATGCAGAGTACCAGTTCTTATGCACTGCACTTCTTCTTAATGAGATCTATCATCCTATGAAGTTTCATGTCCATAGCTTTTATACTTTAGGAGAAATGGCCCGGACAAAAATAAAGTATGAAAATTAACAAAGGGCAATAACTCAAAAAATAAGAAATGCAGAGTACCAGTTCTTATGCACTGCACTTCTTCTTAATGAGATCTATCATCCTATGAAGTTTCAAGTCCATAGATTTTATACTTTAGGAGAAATGGCCCGGACAAAAATAAAGTATGAAAATTAACAAAGGGCAATAACTCAAGAAATAAGAAGTGCAGAGTACCGATTCTTGTGCACTGCACTTCGGGTCATTGTAAGAAGCATGCATACCCAGTTTGAAGTCAATCCGACTTATAATGACTGACTTATGCTCCGGACAAGCTTAATGGGACGCCGACAACTACGCCGCCGACATTAAAAGTAAACCCTATATGTCGCCTTTTTCAAGGCGACACAAAAACTAATCCGAGTAAGTGCTATTTTAAAGCTGCAATTACTGTCCCCAGATGAGCCTACTTATTTAATGAAAATCAAATTGAGTAAAATGCCTTTAACTCACGTCATGTGTGTTTGCTACTCTGATATATTAAATATCACAATGCTGTTTAATTCAATAAATATCTAGGGTGGAGTTGTTGAACAAGTGACATATGATAATGAGACCTCAAGGACCTACATGAAGATTTGCTTGAATTATTATCAATAATAAATAAAATATGAAGTTACAGCAACAAAATGACAGGAGAGATTTAAAATAACAAAATTCAGTCCTTTTACATTTAATATATTTTTATTTCTTTCAAACATATCTTCATTTTCATGTACATGTAGTTTTTTTCTAAATAAAATATTTACATTTGGACAAAATATTCATTATATTTTAAAGAAGAAATTATTATGGAAAAATAACAACAAAAATAATAACAAATAATTATATACAATTGATAGTAACATTTTTTTGTACCTATTTTCTAAAAAATTTATTATCATTCACTGAAAATGTCTACTGCCTCTATAGTAACTTCATACCGCAAACTCCTCGATAAGTACAATACTGTTCATATGCACTGTTGATGTATACATATCTGTCAATCAATAATAGATAAAGGTTTGGAAAAAAAATAATTTTGAGCACATATTTAAAATGACTAGAACTGACCCAAAACAGACATATAGGCTGGTGCCCCAGTCAAGAGGACTAGCCAAAACAATGCTTTTGTTAAGTGATGGACATATTTCATAGCATTGGTTAACATTCAATGTGAAATGCTCAGAAAAAAAAACATTCAAGGGGCATCTATAAACAATTTTTCTTCATAATTGTACACTTATAAAATTAATGTATTTTAATTGAGTCACAGGAACAGGAGTCAGTATAGTTTATACTGTATTACAGTATATATATCTCTGTCCCAATGTATCCTGGATTTATAACACCAAATATTGATATCATTATTATTGATATGCATTGGACTGAATCAATAACAGCTCTTATAACAAGTAAATTTTGCTTTTTAAATTATCAGAAAAAAAAAATAATTGTCTTTTGTTAAGGAGTTTAACATGTACATAAATACATGGAAATTTTATCCAAAAATGCTTTCAATGTATCATCGATTTTTAACAACAAATATTGATATCATTATCATTGATATGAGTTGACAGCTCAAATGCTTAAACTGAATGATCTCACTTTAAAAATTAATGACTCTATTTACCTTAAGCCATGCAAGTCTCTTTTATGATGTCCTTTTTTTCAATTAACAATTTTATTCATAATTATACTAGGTATCTGCAGAAACAATATATAATGAATAAAATAAAAACATTAATTCTTATTACATTGTATTCAATATCAAACATACTTTTTATATATCAAATCGGTTCTGTAAAGGGAGGTAATTCACTGATGGTGGTGCCCGTGGTGGTATTGGCAGTTTTCTCACCAAAGTACAGCAGTAAGTCCTATTGAATTCACCGACATTTCTTCTCTGTATTATATCTATTAAATTAGCTTCATAAAGGGAGGTTATTCAATGAAAGCAATTCTCTCTTCTACATACAATTATTAAATAAGCTATATAAAGGGAGGTAATTCACTGAAAAATTTCTTTTCTCTCTCCTCTATGTACAAACTGTTCAAACAAAGCAAATAAGTCACTACACGACAGATGCACCCGTTGTTGTAAATAAATCCTGTAGACCTCACTGTTTTAACTTTTCCTTTCCAGGGAATTCTTCATTACGAAAAGCAACACCATTAAGTTCATACAAACAGTTTTTACACATTGTTGAATTGAACTAGATAATTTAAGCCATTAATTTCACCCTGCTTAAAGGGTATAGAGCTATATCTCATAAAATTCATCAACAATAGAATTATACTGTTTCCATAAACTTATAGTCGATTCTTGAAAGAGTGGTAACATAGAATGTCTTATCACATAGAATTACATATCACATATTACGGATATATATGTAAAATCCTACATGTATACATTACATTCACAGAATAAAAAGTTCCGGAACAAAATATCATTCTGCCATATAAAGTAGGTTATTATTATCCGTTTGGCAATTATTTTGTGTATAAGTCATTCACTTTTAAGGCAATTTACTACAATATTTCTTTCATACAAGTGCTTTGGAAGGACACTCTTAAAATTCAAACAATAATTTTTGCAGCAGAAATATATCTTCATTAATGAAAAATAATGACCATACTGAAAAACGCTTCATATTCCAATTAAATGATTGTCCGTCGAATTCTGTGAAATCATACTTCATTCTTTAACCTTTTGTGCACACTTCATTAAAACTGCATGATTCAAACTGTCTCTTTTTTTAAAAAAAAATTCTGCTATGTGCTTTCATTTCCAATTGTTTTTATATGGCCACTTGCCAAATAACGATCTTTCATAGATTTTTGTTTCTCCTTTTGTTTCTTTTCTTTACGTAACAGTTTTCTTTTTCTCATTCTTTCCTTTCGGCCATATTCAACATGCTGGCGTAGTCCATAGAATGTTATTCCACCACTAACACAGGCAGCTGCCCTATGTCAGAAAAAAAAAAATATTTATTATATACTTATAAATGAAATATTGAGAAATATTGATGAAATAAAATGCGTATTATTTTCCGTATTTTCACTGGTGTCTTGCCGGACTACTTTCTTTTAAATTTTGCCAGTACACAAAATTTAAGGGAAAGTCTTTCAAATTTTAATGTCAAAAAAGATAAAAATGTATATAATAAACAGAAAATTCAAGTTTTTTCTATAAATACATGATTTATTTTCATCTTGTGGCATGAAAATTACCATATTTCACTCGTGGCTACCGCCACTCATGAAATATTTATTTTCATACCACTCGATGAAAATAAATCATATATTTATAGAAAAAACTTGAATATCCTCTATTTATTTATATCAAAATATTACAACATTAAAACATGAAACATTCCAATAAGAACAAGAGCTGTCAGTAGGACAGCAACGCTCGACTATTCTTAGTGCTTGATAGTAAAAAAAATGCTTGATACAGTTACCTCCTCCTGTTTACAGGTTGGGGTCATGATGGTGAACAAGTGTGCAAAGTTTCAAAGCCATATGTCAATGGACTTTGAAAATATTTGAACTATTACAAAAACTTTAACGTAAATTCTAAGTCGAAAAAGGGGCATAATTCTGTCAAAATGCTTGATAGAGTTACCTTCTCCTGTCTACAGGTTGGGGTCATGATGGTGAACAAGTGTGCAAAGTTTCAAAGCCATATGTCAATGGACTTTGAAAATATTTGAACTATTACAAAAACTTTAACGTAAATTCTAAGTCGAAAAAGGGGCATAATTCTGTCAAAATGCTTGATAGAGTTACCTCCTCCTGTCTACAGGTTGGGGTCATGATGGTGAACAAGTGTGCAAAGTTTCAAAGCCATATGTCTATGGACTTTGAAAATATTTGAACTATTACAAAAACTTTAACATAAATTCTAAGTCGAAAAAGGGGCATAATTCTGTCAAAATGCTTGATAGAGTTACCTCCTCCTGTCTACAGGTTGGGGTCATGATGGTGAACAAGTGTGCAAAGTTTCAAAGCCATATGTCAATGGACTTTGAAAATATTTGAACTATTACAAAAACTTTAACATAAATTCTAAGTCGAAAAAGGGGCATAATTCTGTCAAAATGCTTGATAGAGTTACCTCCTCCTGTCTACAGGTTGGGGTCATGATGGTGAACAAGTGTGCAAAGTTTCAAAGCCATATGTCAATGGACTTTGAAAATATTTGAGGTATTACAAAAACTTTAACATAAATTCTAAGTCGAAAAAGGGGCATAATTCTGTCAAAATGCTTGATAGAGTTACCTCCTCCTGTCTACAGGTTGGGGTTATGATGGTGAACAAGTGTGCAAAGTTTCAAAGCCATATGTCAATGGACTTTGAAAATATTTGAACTATTACAAAAACTTTAACGTAAATTCTAAGTCGAAAAAGGGGCATAATTCTGTCAAAATGCTTGATACAGTTACCTGCTCCTGTCTACAGGTTGGGGTTATGATGGTGAACAAGTGTGCAAAGTTTCAAAGCCATATGTCAATGGACTTTGAAAATATTTGAACTATTACAAAAACTTTAACGTAAATTCTAAGTCGAAAAAGGGGCATAATTCTGTCAAAATGCTTGATAGAGTTACCTTCTCCTGTCTACAGGTTGGGGTCATGATGGTGAACAAGTGTGCAAAGTTTCAAAGCCATATGTCGATAGACTTTGAAAATATTTGAACTATTACAAAAACTTTTACCTAAGTGGTTACGCCTACGCCGACGCTCGGGTGACTGCAATAGCTCTACTTATTCTTATTGAATAGTCGAGCTAAAAACACTGCAACTTCTGTATAGAAGCATTCTAAAGTTTAAGATTGTATTAATGATTTCCAATATTCTTAGCTGATTGAATCATTTTTATTTGGACAATATCTAGTCTATAATATTCTATTCCATCATGAAATACATTTAAATTAAGTTCTGAGAAAGCTGCTGTTATATGCTGGTATTTACTTAAGAAGTGTTGTGAGTATATAAATGATGCAGAAAGAATAAATAAATAAATATTGAGAATGGTAAGAAGATAATTTATCATGCCATTACTATGACAACTGGCTGATAAAGCCTGTCTGAGAACAGCAACCTTTCTCAGTCAGTGACTTGAGAACACTATGTTCCTACGCCAGATCAGCACTGATGATGTTTATTGTTGGTATTGTTTAATTGACTTTGCTGAATATTTATGATAATACATAGTAACACAGTAAATAAATTGTTAAAGCAAAGTGTACCAAAAATTGTGTTGTGTTATAAAATTATTGGTAAAAACCCTCGGACTACTTTTTTGGCGTATAACCTTCTTGTGGTTACCGTACTTTCAGAAATTAGCGCCCCGAATTAAAAAAATAAGATGCAAAATAATAATAGAGGCATGATAAAAAGAATAACAGGTTACTGTCTTTTGTGAAAGGGATTTCTCAGACTCGGCTAGATATGGTCCGGAAGGGACTCGGCAAGCCTCGCCCCTTCCAGGACCATATCTAACCTCGCCTGAGAAACCCTTTCTCAAAAGACAGTAACCTGTTATTCTCTATTTGTTTGTAGTTATGATAAAAATTATTCAAATGCATCAGAAATTAGGGCTGTCATTGATGGAAAATTTTGTATTGATATATCCAGAGACATAGATAACAGAGACAGAGACATCTACATCTCTGATATATCAAGAGACAAACATTGATAATATATCAACTATCTACATCTCTGATATATCAAGAGACAAACATTGATAATATATCAACTATCTACATCTCTGATATATCGAGAGACAAATATTGATGATATATCAACTAGAGCTGTCATTGATAGAGACAATATCAATGTATTGTTGATATTTTTCTGTCAATCAATTATCGATACACATTTCAAAAAATTGATAATTTTGACTAATTAATTAAAGGTCTAGAAATTATGAATAATCACCCAAAACATACAGAAGCAGTTATCTATGTCTAACAGTATGCTGTTGTTACATAGTGGAAATATTTCACAGCAATGATGACAAACAATAATTATGGTGTGGGAAAAAATCATGCTATGGGCTTTTA
The DNA here is from genome assembly GCF_026571515.1 of Ruditapes philippinarum. Taxonomy (NCBI): domain Eukaryota; kingdom Metazoa; phylum Mollusca; class Bivalvia; order Venerida; family Veneridae; genus Ruditapes; species Ruditapes philippinarum. Next base: position 24,231 of record NW_026861197.1, on the reverse strand, counting down.
TGAACAAGACACTGAACAGAACATGTTTTTAACTGAAATCATTTAAAAAGGTATGGAAGTGAATGACAGACAATTCAATTTTCGGTTATTATCCATATCGGTGTATCATTGATATTTGTCATCCGATATCGATATACTGAATCAATGACAGTTCTAACATCAACTTTGACAGTAGATACAATGAAAAACGTTAAAATATGTGTTATAAATTGGGATAGTGGTGTTACACATGCTTGTATTAGACATTACAAATACTACAAACTAACAGAAAGTTTTTGTTTTCTTTCTGTTACTTTTGTCAAGGACATTTGAAAATGGAGTTCAAAGTTCAGGTTAACCAAGAAAACTGGAAAAAAAGTGTCTTCTTTTATTAGCCAAAATAGAGAGGTATATTCACTAACAGAAATAAATAAATTTTAGCTTGTATGGATATTTTAAAGTGTGTTGTATTGATATTCTACTTGATGATGAATATCAATGATATATGATCAATATTGCCATATTCAATGACAGCCCAATCAGAAATCCCCATTGAAGAGTACTTGACCAAACCCAAACACCTGACATCACGCTATGGCCGTCCCTAACTGCACATCATTGACATGTATTTAAAGCGACCTATTACAATTATTCTCATAACAGGATAGTAAGCCATTGAAATCAGTGAACCATGCAGTAACACCTCTTCATTAAACTTCTCCCAACCAGAGCAGTTCAAGCAGCCATATCTATCCCAGAACATTTCTCATCCTACTTTTTTAGAATTTATAAAAATTCACAACAGGTCAACCCATAAATTGATTATGACTGGCTCCACTCTCATCATGATTCAACCAATCAACGCGCCAAACACCTATTATTTCCGGTCGGTCTATTTACCCCAAGACTACCCCAAGACACCCAGGGATATCACACGTACGTGCCAACAAGTTATCAACCTAATAGCACTGAATAAAACTCTGAATGGAATGATTTATAAATAAAAAAGTGTACTTCCTTTCTATATTAAGTAGAAATTTATATCTGGTCTCAATAAATTAGTTAAATGAAATAATCTATATCCGGCATTGTTGTAAACGTTTTTACTTATGTTAATTTTAAGGTATTCATTATGTGCAAAATAGTTTTCAACATTGATATAATTCCGAAGGTGTCGGATTTTGATGTAGTGTAAGGTTATTTCTGCGACAATGTCATTTTATGAGTGAGGCATATTTGATTAATAAATCGATCATATTCTGTTTAATAATATTGATTTGTATTTCATATGCACCGTGGGGGTGTCTTGGCCCTCTTGGGGTAGTCTTGGGAAAGTGCTGGGGTGTCTTGAGGTAGTCTTGGGGTGACTTGGGGTAGTCTTGGGGTGTCTTGAGATAGTCTTGGGGTGTCATGGAATAGTCTTGGGGTAGTTTTGGGGTGTCTTGGGATAGTTTTGGGGTGTCTTGGTAGTCTTGGGGTGTCTTGGGGTAAATAGACCGACCCTTATTTCAATCAATAATACATTGTAAGGAGTTTTGCTATTTACTTGTTATTTATGTATTTAATACAGTATTATAAACAAGTGGTTATCTGCAAATAAAGTGCATTACGGATGTGATTCAAAGAAAAGATAAAGACAAATACGGCTGCAGGGATCGATTATATAAATTAATTAAATGGGTCGAATCAAGAGTGGGACGAATCTTTCAATTACAAAAAAAATCTAAGGTAATGACCAAAACTCTAATCACATCAATAACTTACCAGCCAATCATAATTTTAGAGTAGTCTGACAAAGGCATGTTTTTCAGTAGTTCAAGGAACGTTCATAATATTTTTTGTTAATATTTTTTGTACGACTTTCTGAATTGTGTAACGACGTTACGTTCCGTTCCGTTAGCTTGCTAATGGCCGTGTGGATAATACGGTTTATGACCGGCTTTTAGGTTAGACTATTGCATTAATTTTCTCATAGACTTACATTATAAGAAATGACCACTAAACTGAGTATTCATGATAAGTAGAATGGCATGCATGACAAATTAAACTAATCTTGGTTTATAGGGTTGTCAAACCATTATTTTGCAAAATGTCCAAAAATATGATAACCCCCTTTGCTGATCACAGGTCTGACATGCATGTGCTTTTTTAAATGCAAATTATATCCAAATGAGAAATGATCATAGACACTGATGAAACAGTTCATGTTCTGACATTGAATCTTACGCTGCCACACGTAGGCCAAGTTACAATACATTAATCTGACCTTAAATAACGTATGTAAATTTGCAAATCGCCCTGTACATAGCCAGTGGGAAAAGGTTATAATATAATAAAATAATTTCTCTAGCTTATATTGCTATACGGACATTCGATCACAATATGCATGTATAGCAGCTAGATAATCATTTTTTTCTTCTCCTTTTTCTTTTTTAATCTTTTTTTTTAATTGTAATTAACTTGATGTGTCAGAACATTATCAATGTTCAGAATTTTCTTAGTTTAATATACTATCGATCCATCTCAAACTTTACAAAAAAAAATTGTTTATAATGAAAACTAGTGTTTGCTATGAAAGTCATTATAGATGCTATGTAAATTCATCCGAATGCTTCACAGCCTCATGCAGCGATGGGGTTCTTTGGAAGCTACCATGACCAGTGTGATTATATATCGAGTCTGAGAAAATGAAAACAACCAGAGAAATTAAACGGAAATCCCGGATATGAAAATCATCAAAGTATTTCGAAAACAAAGTTTTATGCAACGCAATCTCTTCATTTACCAAAGACAGGCGATCAGTGCAGGAAGAGTTTGTTAAGAATATTTTCGCGTTACATGGAATAATAAATAAATAAATCAATAAATCACACACATTAACATTAAACAAAGCAAATTAACATTAAAGAATGTATAGGTTTGATGTCAAACAGAATAATTTCCAAGTCACAAGTAGACCAAAGTTAGACAAGTACGTACAACGCCAAACCACGTGGCTGATCCTGACAGTATAGTCAAAGGTTATGCTTGTCTCAAAGATTAAGCAATGAATTCATGCATTTTATAATGTATATCTGTGTTCCAAAATTATTAACATCCATTTCATATTTCAACAGCAATCATATGAAAATTAAACTATGTTTTTTTATTTAAAATATGAGAAAAAAGGTCCATAACCATGTGGAAACTTAGAGGATTGAAGCCATGGAAAGAACGTTACCTGTGACGTAACATCTGTGTACTAAACTAGTTGAAATCCATAAACAATGTTTTAAATTAAACATAGGAGAAAATGGGCTAGAACTCTGTCAAAAATTTATGGTATAAGGCCAAATTCGAGTTTGACCTGCATGTTGTGATCTAACATCAGATTCTATATACAAAAGATATTAAAATCCATTGTCCTTTAAAGCGTAATAATATTGAAACCTTGTTTTTCAGTAAAAAATATAAGTAAAAGGAGCCATAAATATCAGTGTTCCGACGCCAAATTCTAACTTTACCTTTATTTTATGGTGTTACATATATATGTACAATAATTTAATCCATTGCCTCGTTCAACGTTTATTATCTGGAAACTACATGTATGGACTGACCGACCGACGAACGGACGGCCAGACCGACCGAGCGATATGTAACTCGTTATAGTTGCATAAGAGAAAGGGTGTATAACTGCACTTACTCATAGTCACACTTTACCAACCGAGTCAACGATCTACTGTCGTTGTTTTGCTGTTTAACGAAAGACAAGCAAATGTAGAACAACTATCAATATAGATAAAAACAATGATCAAGACTCAATTTATAGCGAGGATTTCAAAATACTGCCTTTCCCTGACATGCATCAATTAATCAATTAATAAATAAGTTTGACACAAATATTGACTTTTGGTGTGGCTTTTGATAATTCGCCCATTAAAGCAAAAAGGTACCAATCAACAATTTGGCCAAAAATGACTTTTTAATATTTCCATTTTGTTTTAATGTAATCTTTAATCTGTAGAAATATTTCAGTAGTACCATGTTTATTTACAGACATATAACGTTATGCAAAAAGATACAATGCAAATATTTTTTTTTCCATTTAGGAATGCAAAAAGGTACCATATGCATACCAGTTTGAGCAAAAAGGTACGAACTGTCACATTATTGCATTGAATGACTATATAAGTTTCGAGCACTTATTTTAACGCAAAAAAGGAACCATGTGTCACATATGGTCCCTTTCTGCACACAGGTTATTTGCAACCTTAAAGATTATTTTATATAACAAATTGTTTACTATGTATCTTTTAGCTTTTTAATGAATACACAATCTAGATGTTGATAAGAACATTAAATATAACAATGTATCTCAAAGTTTTGTCTCTTTTAATATAGGAAAGAAAACAGTGTGAAGATAATGATAATGTATCAGTGACTTCTTCACAAAAACATTGGACGTAAAAACAACAATTGACTATACAATATTGCCAACAAGAAACATGGGGATATAGAAGGAGAAAGATGACAGGAAAGCGTACATCTGAAATAACGCTAAATATATGATATGTATAGATAAATTGGTGAAAACAGCATATAGAATCATTTCATTTCCTAAAAATGGAATCCATTATGCAAGAAAAAAAACCTGAAAGAAACAATATCTATCCCATGACTAAAAAGATGTGGAAACTGTATACTATAACATGTGAAAAAGGAGCAAAAAAAATCATGGTTAAGCAACATACGTATAGGAAATCTTTGTTTCAAACTATCGTTTACAAACTTACAAAAACCAAGTTTAATATGTACACTGTACAATCAGGCATACCAGATGGCGCACCTCAAGCAAGAATATACTGCATATCAAATACAGAAGGACAATGCAAAGGAAAGAAAAGGCTAAAGAAAAAGCTGGTCACATATGTTTATGTTTGCATGTATTGATCTCAAGGCCGTCCTAACAACCCCTTGCTCATTAATGAATGAGTTTAACTTTTCAGGAAAACTCTATTTCTACACAAACTTGACAGTATATTTCCGTAGCAGACAAAAGTGTAGTATGTCAATTTATGGATTAAACCAACTGGCAAAGAGGAGCATGTGAAATTAGTTACCTATTTATGAAGAACCCTTTTGTCTGTTTGCCGGAGTGGTAAGTCAAAGAATCATATTATTTTTCAGATTCTGCAGTATCAGGGACCTTTCATTTTATATAATGCAAGTTCCAAATATAAGGTTGATTAGCCAAAAATCCCATATATCGGGTCACTCATAGATGGAGGTTGATTCTGTCCATTTGAATATTGAAGGGGCAAAGAAAATAACGACTGTATAATTATGTACCATCTCAGTGGTGTACTCTTATATCACTAGCCAGAAAATCACAGCCATACATAGCTGTGTAAATGAAATATTAGCATGATATTGATTTCAAAGACTTCGTGAAATGAAAAACAAATTGTCTGACTCTCAAAACATCCATTGAAGGACAAAGAGTAAACTGGCTACAGGTGAAATGAATACAGGTACGGAAGGAAAACCCAAAGTCAGTATTTGTAAATTACAGCTTAAATGCTGAAGATTCTATGGAAATAGGTGTTCAGAATACAAAATCTAGACAGACAGGAAGTATGTATCAGTCGCAAAAAGTTAAAAAGATATGAAGTTATGATAGCAAACCTCCAGTTTCAGTTTTAAAAAAAGACTTGGTAACTTTGTGTGTAAAGGAAATTATCCCAGAAGAGTTTCATAATTATTATTTCTTCACCAATGGTATCATTAAACAATATACAATGTGGACCTGTGACGAAGTTTGTAGAGCACTTTCATTTTTATTAGATAACATTTATGTCAGGTTTGGTAATACAATTTTCAAACAGGTAATAGGTATTCCAATGGGAACTAATTGTGCACCCCTGATAGCTGAATTATTTCTTTACTGCTACGAGAGGGATTTTATGTTAAGTCTTTCCCCTACTCTTCACATCAGGGAATAATACATGCTTTTAATAACACTTTCCGCTACCTAGATGATATCCTTAACATGAATAATCCTTATTTCGATCAAATGGTTACTAAAATATATCCCAGTGAACTTAAATTGAATAAGACTTACTCTTCAGACGTTTTGATTTAAACATTTCTATTATTAACAATTTAAGAAAACTCTTTTACGACTAGGTATTAGCAAACCTGATTTCTATTGAGATGTGGTTTACAAACTTCGTAGGATCATGGGTCATAGTAATTTTTCTGCTGTTTTCACTAAAATTATCAAACGGTTTATTAAGATCGAGAGGTTATTACCCAATTATAATTTGACTACCACCGACCGTTCCCAGGCGGTACCCCTCTGTGTTCCTTCACGTGTTTTTTATGTCTGTATTGTTGTTTACATGTTTTGTGATATCTGTCATGTGTGATTGTTGTTGACGGTAGGTATTTTCTCACCCCCCTCTCTCATTTTTACCCCCCTCCCCTTTTCACCCTTACAGCCCTTATTCCTTTAATTCCAATTTGGACTCGTTTTGGTTTTTGTTATTTCACACTTTACGTGTCCCTCTCCTTTCGCCGCCAATGTGTCCGCTCACGGTTTTGGTTTGTTGCATTCTTGGTGCCCTGCTTGGGTGTGTCGGGGGCTGCGTCCTGTGAGCGTTGCCGTTACCTTGTTGATCTTTATTCTTGTTTTTTGTACCTTTTTGCTTTTATGGGATATACACGTATACATCACTGCAATAAAATATCAAAAACATAAAGAAGAAAGAAAATACATTGCATAAACAAATAAAAAAAGACAAACTCAATATACTACATGTACTATTATCTTAAATTAGTTAAATTAGAAAAAAACATATTACAGGGTTTTTGCTGGTAATTTGATTTTCTTCCTGATTCGAATAGCCAATGAAAATGGTGAACATAAATTACATAATCACTGTTGTACAGCGTCCCCCGGAAATACCCCTCAAACATCGAAAACGAAAGTAAAAAAGTGTACGTCAGCTTCACCCGAGCTAATGTTTCAACTTAATATTTTTCGATCATAACTTAATCGATTTTTTAAAACTGAACAATTTTGTGAAGGTGAATATATCTGGCTTTAGAGAAATATTTGCTGTTTTCTGCAAATTCAATACTTCTTGTTAAATTGGCGATACATTGTAGAGTATTTTTTGACATTTACGAACGATGTTGATATTTACCACAAAATCAAGCCCAAAACGCATTTTCTGTATCAAAATCCGCCTTTAATACAAAATATAGACTTCCATCTACTTGTATTTGAGTGGTCACTCATCAACTCGAGCTGCTTTTAGCAAAATATGCGAAAAACAGTTTTGACTTGTGTACAGAGCCTAGCACGGTTTTGTACGGGTTGTAGATGGAGAATACGTGGTGTAGTGTGTAAACGATCGAATGCTATTTTTTGCAAAATATAAACTTAAGTACGAGGATTCACGATCGATGTCGGGATCAGGGATCGTAAAGTGAAACATTTTAATATTTTTCAAAGGATAACTTTTTTTTAAAAATAATTATATATTCGTAACATGAATGATAGTAAACCGTTTCCATCCTGCTAGACAACTTTTTATTTGTTACTTTGAGTTAGGAAAAATAGGAAAAATATATAACTCAATAAACCCTTATAACAGATTGGTAGAACTTTACAGTAGAATTGCATAATTTGTCTTAAATAGGTATAGTCTAAAAGCTGTGCATTTCATTACATTTCAAACAGGACCCACTCTTAGAGCAATTTTGTTGGCGGTTTGCCTTTATTTTCCAAATAAAAATATTTATCACACACACGTGCCGATTTTGCGACTCCGTGAAATGGCATTGCACGGCCGTGCATATATTTTGACGTGACGGCTCGCATAATAAAATTTTATTCAACTCGTGCAATAAATTCAGTATTGAACTTAAACTCATTCAATATCCTCTATATAATATACATTACAACAAATTACATTAAAAAGTAAGTGAGTGAGAATCAACAAATGATATAGAACAGATCAAAGTACATTGTGCAATTGCATCACTCAAAGTTGTCCTGACTTCCTCTTATATCATTCGTTACAGATACCTTGATATTAGGGGGTGTAATGAGGGTGCTGTATTACCTCCTTAATTATTGGCTAGCTTTAGTTTGTCCAACATTGTGTGGTCAGGTTTAATTTGTTTGGGTATGAAAACATGTGTTTGTTTTCCTTAGGAACTGTCAAATCTCAAGTTATTTGCTAGCATCCTCTCACAAAAATAACATAAAAAAGAACAACAAGAAAAGCATTGATGCAAAGCATCAAAGGGCGTCCAAGCAAGAAATGCAGAAAGTGAAGATGAACTAGTAGACATATGATGACAAGATATTCTTATAACCTTTTCAATGGTTAATTGGTTTTTACTAGAATGAACGGACGAAAGACATTATAAACTTTGATTGGCATGCAAGAGATTAGAATATTACTTGTTATTTCTTTATGATCGTGGTTATTAATAGCAACGGATATACATGTATACAATCATCTATAATCCATATGTGTAACGCATGATCAACACCACACTTGTGGAATTGTCTCTTAATATGTTATCGCTTTTAGCGAAGACCCCCTCTTAAGGTATCTGTTCACACTTAGTAAAAATATGACACTGGTTATATTACCATGTTGATCATGTTGAGCATAATTGTTTATTATACAATAATTGTAATATCTATTTTAATATAAAAAAATACAGATTTTATTAATATTGTTTTCCTCTCTTTTTTCGTGTTTTATGTGCTATTTTAATACTGAGTTTTCACGTTTACTACTCCTTTTTTATTAAAATTGTAAAATAAATTTTAAGAATTCAGTTGTCATATTGACCGACGATTATAAGTCAAAATTTAACTGGAAAAAGTCAAAGTAAATTGGGCTTAATCTTTCAATATATAATATTGCTTATTCTTAAACCATGTACATTTGTATTTTTCTTTATCAATTTTTTAAATTATCAATCAATTGAATAATTCATAAAATCTAATTTGTAACTTTGAATAATTCCTGGGCATCTTTACTTAACACGAATAACAAATTAAATAAAATGTTTCAAAGTTGAAAGTGTCATATTTATACCATAACAATGTATCTTTTTCTCAATTATTGTACATATTTATTGTTTTTATCTCATATAGATAAAATGAAACATGCTATTGTTGTTGTTGTTGGGCTTTTTCGAATTGTATGTTTATGTATAATAATAATCAATAAATTTGAGAGTTAATCTATGTTTATTAATTATTGTAACCAAACTAAGTGACAAACATTCATTTTGGAACAAAAATTCTGTTCTGTTCTGTAACGATATCAAACATCTACTCCAAAACCGGGAGAGACCGGACAATAAACGTGTGATACTATTCGCCGGTCACTAGTAAATCCCGGTCAAAATAGACCGGGAGAGACCGGGAATTACCGATAGCAGTACATCCCTCTATAAATAGATTTTCGGAATGTTTAGGCCATCAACTCATTATTCTATTTTAACATACCTTAATAACCCACTGTGTACTACAAAATGATAAATAAAAAACCCCCGAAGAGACGAAAAAGGTTATTTCATGCATTGCGAAATTCTCCAGTTCGCATTGTACATATCGAGACATTTTTTTTAATCAAGCACCCTAATACCGATCGGAATGATCGGCTTTTATCATGATCGACTATAGGGCTCGAGAAGTTGCTGTCGCCCTTTCACAAAATCTGATTTCATTCCATAAGGGCGCCGCGCTTCGGCGCGGACGCCAAAAACAAAAACATATTATAAAGAATACATGAATTGACTAGATTTATTTTGATCTAAATAGTGTCCTACTGTTTTTGTAAGAAAGCAAGTGTCTACATGGAATGACACATTCTCATGTAATAGTACATTATGCCCATCCAAGGGTATATATAGTAAGTGAACGGGTGAACGTCAAAATAAGTTTTCATTTTGCCATAATTCCTTTTATTTTTATAATTAAGTTCGCATAAACAATAAATAACTCACAGATCCAAACGAAATGTCTGTAAGTATCCTTTAGGATTTACCTTTAACGCAGTTTATAAAAAGAGTGGGGCAGTCTTTTTTAATTTTAGACATATTTATAATTTTATCCTAAACATTTTCCAATGTCAACTGTTAGTCAAACACCATTTTGACAGTCAATCTTTTCAAATATAAAGTCAATTCAGCTCAACTTGAACATGAAAATATGAGCATAATGTCACTTTAAGTAATTATTTAAGTTAACATTCATGACCTTGTGTCATTCCTTACATCCGATTGGTGGTAAGCTCATTAAAAAACTATAAACTTTAAAATTATGTGACTGCGACACTGTACACATTCTACTAAACCATGTACATTAAAATACTTCACCCCGTTCACTAAAATTGTTTTTTCTACACAAGTCAAGACTGTTTTTTCGTAAATTTTGCTTAAAGCAGATCAATCTGATGGGTGACCACTCAAATAAAAGTAGACGGAAGTCTATATTTTGTATATAATACGGATTTTGATACAGAAAATGTGTTTTGTGTTTGATTTAGTGATAAATTTCAACATTTCTCGCAAATGTCAACAAATACACAACAATTTACCGCCAATTTAACAAAAAGTATTCAATTTGCAGAAAAGGGCAAATAGTGCTCTTAATCCAGACATATACAGCTTCATAAAATTAAGTTATGATGGAGAAATAAGTTAAAACATTACCTCGGGTGAAGTCGACGTTCACCTTTTTACTTTCGTTTTCGATGTTTTGAGGGGCTATTTCCGGTGGACGCTGTACAACAGTGAAATCATATTTTAGATTTGTATACGTGATCAGATCTCGCTTCTAAAAATAACATTCATCTGCACAACATCAGCCTTTAAATTGGATTTTTCTATTCAAAAAAGGCGCAGGCACTAATCATTGCAAAATATTTTACTTGGTTTTCAGCCCATTCAAGGTAAGTATTCTTATTGTAATATTTTTTAGTTGTTCGATGTATATTAGTCCTTCAAGCATAGACTTGGAAGTCTTTATATAAAATTGGCCTACCCATCAAACATGGCCGACAATGTGGAATCACATTAAACGGTTATATATTTATACATGTACATAAAATAATGCACGTTTGTTAACGACTGCTTTTTGTTGAAAATAATGTCGTACATATAACCTATATAAAAGGCTAAGAAAATTCATTTTTTCTCAAATAAAGGCTGTTGTCTGCATTATAATTTGATGATATAGATTTTTATACATGTAACTGATTGTGATCAATATATAGAATTAAACTATAAAAAATCTTTACATGACGCAAGTATAATTTTCAAATTATCTGTTATTAATTATTTTAACAGTTGATATATTTAATGCACACGTACTTTCAATTTCGATGAATGGAATATGTATAAGTTCCCATCTGGGAAAACGCAGACAAGAAAGATAATAATAGTAAATGTAAAATACACAGTTACCTGGATTATTTGTCTGGTAATAAAGATGAAAGTATAGTTAAATAATACTAACCATTTGGAGCACCAGATCGATTACCAACAATTATATCGGAAATAATATAGAATGACTTTCATGAAATATTAATTGAGCTTGATCTACATCGAGCGCGTTTTTAGTTTGGATGAAATCCTACTACAGTTTTGAGTGATCCAGAACTATACTTGAATGACAAGTTGTTTAGACAACCTTTGTTTTAAATGAAGGAATAAATATTTTCAAATGACATTTACTGTTTTTACTGTTTAAGGTTTGTCAAGTATTTTTTTAATAACGGATTTTTTTTTTCATGTTGATTTCTATTTTTTTCTTCAATATTTAATGTCAAGATTTGAAGAAAACTTTGGTAAGCAGTGTGACAATTCTGTGATGTTTAGAAAAGAAATGACACTTGTTTGTATTAGATTATGTCATATGAATGTTACAACCTAAAGCACTCCAAATATATTTGAAAAATAATGCTTTTAATAAGGTGATTCCGATTGCTTACGCTGACTGTACTTGTTTTATGTGCGAGTAAGAAGCATTTATTTTACAGTGACAATGGCATCTAACGAACATGAATATGAATACTTCGGGTCAGACATGGCAGAAGATGATATACAAATTGAAAGTCAAATGGTATGTTCAACTTATGAAAATTACATTTATCATATTTTTCAATGTGTTTAACATTTAAATGTATAGAATACTAAAATATCTAAACCGTTAAATACGCAAAATATTTGAGAAAAAAAATCAGTGTCAGTTTCCTGTAGTTAGATTTTTTTTATTTTTATTGCTTATGAATTGCCTAAGTAACTAGGTTTATGATAAAATTACAATACGTCCGTGTATTTATTTGAACTGAACAAGGTTCTACTTTTGTATTTTTCATTTTTTTGCATTTCATGCATTTTATGTCTACGTTGGGTGAGAGACATTTTTGTAACCGTAGATAAACCTTTACTGGTTATGTCCACACACAGACACATGGAAGGGATTTTTTTTTAATAAAAAGAACTACATTAAATTGAACCTTTTAAGTAGAAATTTGCCAAATTGAATGGGATTTTAATAAGGCTGCAGTTTGGAGAGCATATCTAGGGTTCTTGACCCTCTTACCTACAATTATTGAATTCATTTTCGAACGGGGAATTTTTTTAACAGAAAAACGCGGAATCTGCCCTATTTAAACCCAACAAAAGTAGTTTCAAAACGTCTTTTAATTGTTTTAAAATTTTTGCGGCTTATGTTTAAACATTTGTTTTCTTTTGGGAAAAAGTACCAAATCAGCTTCCCTTTTTTTCACTTTAATAAGCCGCTGAATTAAAATTAATTCGGGACATTATTTGAATTTATAAAGAAATATACGAATAATAACACGTTTCTTAACAAAAACTATTTATTCAATATTGACTATATTCAACACCTGTGACAGTTCAGTGTTCTGATTGACACATGAATGTGACAAATTGTTCCCTTTTCTTTGGTTTCTAGTATGTAGGCGATGTTATCATTGTAACATAAATTTTGTATTCTGTCTATCTCCAGTCACTTTAAATGTTTTACATTGTATTTTTTCTAATTCTTTTCTTTCAGGGAAATATGTCACTCGGAAATCAGTAAGTTTATTTTTTTTTATAAATATTGTTTGTAGAGTAAATTTCAAAAGGTTTTTTTTCCACACAAACTGCTCAGATTTGTGTAAACTTTAAAAAAAACTTTGTGTATTTGTTCATATTTAAAACAATTTTTCCACCCCAAACTGCTCAGATTTGTGTAAACTTTAAATAACTTTGTGTATTTGTTCATATATAAAACAATTTTTCCATCCAAAACTGCTCAAATGTGTGTAAAATTTAAATAACTTAGTGCATTTGTTCATATATAAAACATTTTTTTCCACCTAAAATGCTCAAATTTGTGTAAACTTTAAATATATTTGTGTATTTGTTCAGAAATAAAACAAAAACCAAATGTTGGTGAACATGTAGGATAAATTATGAATATAATCCCTATGATTAGTAAAAACTTTGGTATTTAGCTGCTGCTAAACGTATTTCAGAACAAGCAGGTCGAAGCTTTTTGATATACCGCAACGATTGATTTATACGGATGAAGAAGGACTGTTGCAGTTAGATGGCGATGTGTTGTCTCAACTTTCACAAATTAACATGAAAATCAATGTTGTCGGTGTCTGTGGTTTGTATAGAACTGGAAAATCCTATTTAATGAACTGGGTTGCAGGTGAGAAAACAGGTAAGTCAGCTATATCAGTTCATAAATGTCATGCATTATCATTTAAATAAAATTTTTGAAATCTGGAAAAGGGATGATCCCTCGCAAGCAGTAAAAACAGCAATATATGATATTTTTAAAGTATGTTTATCTTTGAAGCAAACATTTCATGTAAATTCAAATGCGTACTAGTTTAAAGACTCACGGCAAAACCAAACCCTATATATGTTAATGTTAAGCATGACCAAATATTTTTAAGACAAAACATTTGTCTAAATCGTCCATCATTTACTTTAAGGGTTTAATCTTGGCGATACAATTCATTCAGAGACAAAAGGGATATGGATCTGGTGCAGACCTCATCCAACGCAATGGGACCAAGTGTTAGTTTTGTTAGACACAGAGGGGTTAGATGATCCTGAAAAGGTTACATTTACTTGTTGTTTCTTAAACACACGTAGCCTTGGCATATAATTAAAAAGAATTCATGTGCATCGTCTAGAGTAATACCAATTGTTTGATGTAACTTTTACTTACAAAAGGGAAGAAATCAAAGATTTAACATAGTTACTTTTTTTAGGGTAATGTATGATTACAAAAAGACAGTGCCTCATCTGAAAGATTAAGCTTTATCGTGAGAACGACATACTACTCGGCTTACTAGTTAAAGGAGAAATAAACGAATATTCTCTCCATTTTGCAAACCATGCGCTACTTTTTGTTAAATATACTATTCTAACATTTTAGGTTAAAACAAAAAAGAATTTGTAACAGAGTTAGTGACGTTACCAACGTCCCTTGTCTAAGGGAGGTTTCACATGAAGCACACAATTATGCTTTTTCAAAAGATATGGATCTGGACTTCAAGTACACATTCGTGTTCGTTGATAGATATCTGCATATGCAACAATAAATTCATTAAAGAAATAGAATGATTCATCACTTCTATGAGAGAAGACAATCGGAAGTCGAGACTACACCGTCTGATCTCCTACCAGTAATTTATATTATGAATTAACTGTATGAATACTATTTCTCATTTCAATTTTAGGGAGATCCCGAACATGACAGTAATATGTTTTGTCTTACACTTTTGATGAGCAGTACACTTATCATAAATGTAAAGTCTGTGTTCGACTACTCAACCCTGGACAAGTTAGCGTATCCTTTCAGTATATATTTAAGTGAGGAATAGATCGCTTTTCTGTCGCTTGTTTGCAAAGTTGATCGTTCTTGAAGAAAAGATTGATCAAGGAAAGTATCAAGAAAAATAAAGCGTAAGAGCAAATTATAAATAATAAGAAAAAGTATGAGTACCTTTCAACATAGCTATATTTTAGCAGCTGTTTGTTTTATGCATGTCTACTTTAAAGAAAACGCACTGGATGCCTGAATAGACTAATTCAGATTGACATAATGTTGAACAATAAAAACACGTTTTGTATGTTCCTGGATTAAGTGTACTTTAAAGGTTTTTTACTACTGTGGTTTATACAAGCACGGAGACTTCATAAAATAAGGAAGAATCAGATAGATATCTATAAAAACATTAAGTGCCTGAGCTATCTTTGACAAGAACTTGTTATAAGGTCATACATAATGATTTCCCTGAAATAATGCATAAATACTTTTTTTGGAATATTTATTCTATTCTAAATAAAAAGATTTTGTAAAGAGAGTTCGCAATGTTCAGTACTTATCAATTCCTTAATGAATAAAGTTTCATAGCTTCACTATCCGACACGATAAAAATTTTAGATGATGAAGCGGAAGACAAACATAATGCCAAAACAATCCAAGTTGCTTCTCCCACTCTGATTATGTGCATCAGAGATTTTTTCTTGAAAAATACAAAGGATGGAAAAGTCCAAACTGCCACTGAGTACCTTGAATATAACCTTAAATCAGTACAAGTGTCTACCTTATCAAAGAAACAACAGGAAAAACAAGAGAAATTCAACACCATTAAAGAATATATCAAGGATTATTTTCCAAAGAGAAAATGTTTTACGATTGCACAACCAGCTTTGGGAGAGAATCTTCAGAAAATCGAGGAATTAGATGAAACATCCTTAGAGAAGAGTTTTGTCGAAAACATCAAAGCATTGCAAAGTTACGTTTATAACAGAAAACCAAAATACATTTGCAACGCAAGCAAGAAACCATTAGATGGATCAGGTATGTATGCTTTGTTTATAGATATAAATGAGAAACGAAATGATATTTAAAGATTCTAATGAAGTAATATTAATTGCCAAAACAGCTATGCTTGGAATTTTTTGCGATTTTTTATTGTCAGAATTATTGTGACACTCTGAAAAAGGACAGTCTACGAGAGCGACAAAAACTTGACAAAAAATTGCTCCTCGGGGATGTCTTTTTTAAAATTTGTTATAGCCTACAAGCATAAAGAACAGTGTATGGAAGCTTTAGATGGAAACCTTATTCATAACTGAGAATGTACCTTTAAAGCAGTTTGAATGTTTTAGTGAAAACAAAATACAGAAAAGTTTTAATTTCCTCAAAGTCTTTGAACACTTTCATTAGGGTTGAACGTGCAAACTGCATACTACAGCAGGAAATACGCTACGGAGAGTTATATATACCTTGTTTATATTATATATAGTAAACGGTTGCTGGATAGTAATTTTGTACATTCATTTGGGCATTTCGAAAGTTTTTGTGCTCTCTGGAAGGCCTGTCTATTTGTTCTCTAGAAGTGGTAGCGATGCTAAGGATTTTTCTTATTCCTGCTCTAAGTGGTCTTCCAAGTGCAGTTGAACTTTCTTTATTTAGCCTGATTTCATCATAGAAGAGACTTTGATTAACCTTATCATTTATTATTGGAAAGACACTGGTGCTGTCAATAAAGAGGAACTCTTTTTTCTTGCAGAAGACTTTATTCTTCAACGATATATGTTCTTGACAATAGATATTTTCTTTTGGGTAGGATAGATGAAACATCAATTTTGCTTTAGGGGTTATTGTTTGTAGTAAGAAATAAGTTTATTGAATTCCTTACATATAGACTGAGGTGTGTGTGTATTTAAAATCTTGTTAATGATTGTGTGCACGACGACTATATCTGCTTCTTTTTTCATCTTTTGATGTGATTTATTATCAGTTATTACTTTGTTGATATATTTGATAGATGCTTCTTTTGTTGATTTGATGGTGACATTTACCAGATGTGAGTTTCGTTCTAAATAGTCCTTTTGTAGCTGAATCACCCAAAATGATTACTTCATGTTTCTTAATCTAAGTCACATTTCTTGCAGAAGGTGAATTTTTCTCCGAGTCATTTCGTTTTCTGTATAAATCTTTGGTTGATGATGTCTTTGTATTTAGTTTTGATATAGCGTTGTCTAAAGTGAAGTGTCTATAGTGTTATTATAGAAGCTATGCAGATTGATTTCAAAAGGGTTTATAAAACAATCAGTCGAGTTTCCTTCCTAGGATGGTCAGCGACAAGCAGGAATATACCGTTTCTTCTTAGACTTGAAGGTTCCATGATAACCGCCGTGTGAACACATCTGCGGATGTTTCTAAATTCAAAATTTCACCATTTCTGTGTTTAAATGTTGAATTCTGCTTAAGCCGGTGATTGGGGGCGTGGACGGTAACTTGCACTTTCCAGTACCGTCCATGAATAGGCTCAATCAAATCGAGCCTGCAACATTTTACAATTTTGCCGTGTTGGGGGAATCTGTTTATCACTATTTTATTTTGTTACCTTACAAAATTGCGTCACTCACTGCCGAAACCTCACTAGTTTCAGTAAGTTCGGAACGTTCCGTTAAATTCCGGAACATATATCATACGGTACTACACTCTTCCCCGTCCTATTCTTCAAGAGGGGTCTGTAGCTCACGGAAGTTAACCAATCAGTGGCAATAACCAACGCTCTCTAATCTAAGGGCAAACTAGAGCTTCCCGGGTTCATACTGATGCATACTGCTTAAAGCGGTGCTAGGGGAGTGGACAGGCAAATTTGAACTTTCCATTACCGTCCATGAACAGGCTCAATGAAACCGAGCCTGCAACGTTTTCATTTTTGTCGTTTTTGTGTTCTTACGGGATTCTTTATTTCTCTCCTATTTTTATACCGGTACTCGTACTAGGCCATGAACCAGAGATCTGGACAACCTGGCCTACATGAGTGGGCCGACCCCTTCCAGCCAGCACGCTACCACAAGTACTCAATTGGAGACAATGGCCTTCCGATCGAGATACAGGCGTTCTGTATTAGCAGTGGCTTGCTGCAGATTTTCCCACCAATCACGGTGTGTCATATAGGCAACACAGGCAGCTGTCGTTCCAATCAGGGCCAGAGTTGAATGTTGGTACCCCGCCGGTGCAAAATAGGGCGCATCAGTTCCTACTAACATTCGGATAGGCTGAATATCACAGACAACAGCTATCTGATCAAGGATAGCTGGCCCGAACAGTCTGACCACTGTGTTCAACCCACATTAAGCCTGGGAACTTTACAAGCCAGCGATCCATGACTGTCTTGGAGGGTGGGGTGTTGCACGTATGCATTATCCCTCATGTACAGACTAAATCAAACATAGTCTGCAATTCTCTTTTAATTTTATTGTGATTTATGTTTCCGAGGGATCACTTTGTTCCCAGATTTTTTTTCTGTTCAAGAGAAGCAGTGGAGATGGATCAACTGCTCCCTCTGTACCTTGGGATGGCTTTCTAGTTGGTACATTAGGGACAAAATGGCCTCATCACCAATTCCAAATTGCTGCGCGCATGTAACACCAGGATCTGCTCTGGATAGCCTCTCCAGACCGAAGATCTGGTCAGTCCAGGTTTCAGTCGGTTAAGAGCGATCATTTCCCACCTCTCTGAGGCCGGCCACATTGGGATTATCCAAAATCTTGACCAAGCGTTCCGACCTCTCATCTGTGACCTTCATCTTTGTTTTGAATGCTACAGATAACGACAACCCCTCATAAATCCAGGGTTGGATCAGTGAATCCGAAGGATGGTTGACAGGGTCACAGCAAATTGTTGCTGCTCCCAATGACATTGACTTCGAATCCATCATCCTGAGCCTTCATCATCCAGATCTCTAGTCCAGCCCTTCCCTTTGAATTTTTGGGCTTATACCACCTGGCCCAGTAAGGCCTCAATAGCTTTTGGATTATCTGGCAGGGCCGTTATCGAGGTGGCTAATTCCAAGGACGGAATTAGCCGTTTTGACTTAGTTGATTCTTAGACATTCTCTGCTGACATCTGTGTTGACACATAAATGGCTGGTTATGTATCAACCCTCTTAAAAGGCTTAATAAAATCCTTACATTTGTATAAATGTATGTCAAAAGCTTCAGTTTGCGTGATATCATGCAAGAAACGTGGTAACACTCATGACAGTATTCACATTGGGTCATAAAATAAAGAGAAATATAATCCCTAAAGAAAGTCCAAAACGGTAAAATTGAAAATGTTGCAGAGTAGGTTTGATTGAGCCTGGTCATGGACAGTACTGGAAAGAAAGTGCAACATACTGTCCACGCATTGCATTGCCAAGGTTGGCGATAAAAGCAGTACACACGATCATCATAGGTCGCTTGCTTATCATTATCAGTGCGGTGTTATTGAAACACCGTTATTCAGCGAGGTAGGTCCATATCCCTGCAAGATTTAATACAGTCGTGATTTACCACGAATACCGCATTACGGAGCTTTACCCTAAAGTGGTAAGAGGAAAGCTTAGAGACAATCACATCCAGGCCTGTCCAAGGGAGAGATAATTTCTTACATTAGCTTTTCACTGTGGCAGTGTCCAGCAAATACAACTTCTTAATTTCCCTTAAGAATGCGCATATCATAATTACGCTTCATTCTATTTGAAGCAGTTTTCATGGACTGGCAAGCTGTTTCGCGGACATTCTCCATGGTATAGATAAGCTTTCAAACAAACATGTTTATCGTGATGTTTTGATGGGAACATCACGCTGCTGCTGGAGTATTTACTTCCCTACCCAAAATCATCATGTTGGCGGTAAAACAAATCATTCGATTGACGGACGACCTTAGTGCTCCAGCAATCTGTAAAAAAATCTGGAAACAAAGTGATCCATCGGAAGCATTAATCACAACAAAATTGCAAGAGAATTGCAGACTAAGTTTGATTGAGTCTGTACATGAATTTCCTGGAGCCACAAGGGCAATTGGTGAGATGGCTGGAAGAGCTGTCTCAGTTTCTCCTTGTCGCTGGCTCTTGTTTCTTGGTCGTATGGGGAAAGAAGTACATGTATTAAGGCTGGCACAGAATTTTGGAGTATACGTATTCGATGGCATGACATGTCCAGATTGGATTTGAAGTTGCCAGCAATAATATAGTAACCACCAGGAGATTAAAGCTTGCTACCGATGCAAAGCTTTCTTATCAGGTGGGCGAAAAACAAATCATTCGATTTTATCTTATCTTATCAGGTGGGCGATAAAACAAATCACACTTTCAACACTGATTTCATCTCTACTAAATATCTGGCCTTCAGGAAGTCCCTGTATGATAAAACATAAAACCCTGTTGGTCCCACTGATTCTGAGATTTTCCAGTTAAACAGCGAACAACATCCATGAGAGGCCTATTATACCTTTCCATCTGTTAATTTGCGGAAGGTCGATAAGGTGTAGTACGAGCCTTGTGGCTCTCTAGTACCTTACGCAACTCACAAAACATCTTGTATTAAAAGTTGCAACCCTTGTCAGAAAAGATAACAAATGGCATACCAAATCTGGAGAAGAACTGATCAACGACAGAACGAGCAGCTTCTTCGACATATTGACTCGGGACTGGTATGCACTGTATTTTGTGCCTGGACTTGACTGAAATATAGCTGAAGGGTCAGCCTCTGTGCCATTACGTAACCAATCAAGAACATGCTCCAACTCATGATCACGACTTTGCGCATCCTTGAGTTCATCCCCAGAAAACCCTCCAACCTAACAGGGCTTCAACGTCCCGAGTCAGGTCCACTAGACTAACAACAGTAGGAGAACTAGCTTTGATTTCCTGGTGGTTACTATATTATTGCTGGCAACTTCAAACACTATCTGGACATGCCATGCCATGGAATATACTCCAAAATCTGTGCCAGCCGGATCATGAATGGCCCTGATGTCCCAGATTTGGTCTTTCGCGCAACCACTTTTAACACTAATATCATCTCTACTAAATATCTGGCCTTCAGGAAGACCCTGCTGACCATGTTCACCGACCTCAAGGGCAAGAATCGGCTAGCATTTCGGACTAGGTTATCTGAATAATCGCTTTGCCCGTATATTGCAGAAACATCGACACCCTCGTGGCTATCCCAACTAAGGCCCCCACGATTACACGTTTAAACGGATTCGTTTCGATTTTCATTCATAAACGTTTACGATATTGTTTACCGTTTAATCGAAATGACCATATTGTCTTACAAAATTTCTTAATCATTGCCTGTAATCATGGATTTTATCAATTCTAGTGGTTTATTCCAAAGTAAACAACTGGAAAATAGGTGTTTACAACCCTCCACACAGCATTACGGTGCAAAATTGCTCGTAAAATAATACATTTTTGGTAAAAAATGGGGTTACAATGCAACAAATGTGTGCTGCCTCAATCGTGATGTGTAAAAAATAGAAAGAAAGACATCATTTTGCGACTCAAATACATGGTGTGTATTGTACATAGAGGTACCACCGTTTAAACGGTATCGTTTCGGTTCTTAGCAATCGTGTAAACGTTTACAAAAAATGTAAACGTGGGAGCCTTAATCCCAACCAGTATTCTAACCCGGGGCAATGCCCCCGGTTTCAAAACCAATGGGATCGCTCAATCTACTTCTGTAAAAAAACCGTCCCAATTTTCATGGGTCTTTTTACAATAGACACACCCTTCGCGAGGCAACTAATCAAGCCGCGCTCCAGCAATCCAGCCTCGACATGTTCCCATCTGCAGTAGTTTTCTTGACATTGCTTCAACATTGGAGTGCTCGCAACCCGCACGGTGTCCTAATAAACGCAACTCTCATATGACAAAGGAACAAGAACCAGCGACAAGGAGAAACTGAGACAGCTCTTCCAGCCATCTCACCAATTGCCCTTGTGGCTCCCTGAAATTCATTAACAATCTCAGACTTGAATGGTCAGTCCTAACCACAAATGGTCTGCCTTTCAAGTAGTGTCGGAAATGTCTGGTGAACTGAACGACTCTTTCCTGGTCATGCAATATAGCTACCATACGCGACACCTTTCTCTTGACCATCTTGTTCCTGCAAGAGCTGTTCTGAAATCGAATCGTTGGAAGCGTCTGTATACAAGTTAAAGTAGTCATGTTGATTTGGCAATGCTAACACCAGAGTCACTTCAAAGTTTTAAATGATTCTGCTTGTTCTTCACCCCCAGACAAAATTGGCTTTGCATTGACGGCGTACAATGGGACTGCTATCTTAGAGAAGCCCTTTAAAACCCTCTATGATACCCCCCCCCATTATACCTGCTTGGCATTGTTGGGATCAGGCTAATCCTTTACAACTGCTATGTCATGTTCTGTCAAAGTTATGTTGTGTTTACTCACATTTCGGCCTAGAAACTCTACTTTCCCTCCGAAATCTCGAAAGATGTTCGAAAGGACAGTACCTTGTAATAAGGCAGCCTTTTTCATGCCTTCTCTCATTCTTAACTGGAAGTATGCAGAATTGGCATCCAATTTTGAAAACCAAACACTGCCAACAACTGTGTCCATGCAATCATCGACTTAAGACAGAGGATACACATCTTTGATTGTAACCTGATTCAATGTCCTATAGTCTATGCAATAACGCATAAAGCCGCCAGTTTAAGGACCAAAACTGGAGCGGACCCCCAATCTGATTTGGAATCTTGTATGACCCCCTTCCCCCAGCATTTTCTGAAGATGGGCCTCTTCTTCCCTGCGAAGCATGCAAGCGTTCGCAACATATGTTGCTTCACAGGCTTAGCATCCCCAGTATCATTGACGATCTACATCAGTAAAGTCACCAAGGTCAAACTCACTTTTGGCGAAGACATTTTGAAAGTCAATAAGCAATTGCGCTAACTGAATCCGTTTTTGTCAATCTTTGCTCAAGGTCATCCAAAGCTTTGCTCAGATCACATCTTGACATAGCCTGTTGCTCCGGTGATGGGTGGAATGTAACAACAAAAAACCTTTTCTGGTTTTTCCTGTTTTCTCTTTCGGTAACCATACCTGGCAGAATGGACCAGCTGGTACTGGCGAACCATTTGTATTGCTGCATGCACAGACTCGGGTTGCTGCATAGAGAAATGATGGCCCGCCTCCTTATTCACCATACCCTGGCATAATCCGGTCACTGTCATGGCAGTGACAAATCCCTCTGGGATCTTCCTAAAAGCTTTATAAGCTAGAGGGAGCACTCCTCCAGGGTCTCTGAAGTTTCTTGCGCTGTATTCTGATATCTTACCTGTGCATTAGCCGGTAACTCATATTGGCCAACTTGCCCACCACATTGAAAGGTAACATAACCTTCCTGATCATAGATTAGCGCATAGTATTCCAGCGCTTTACCATTCAGACACCAGATGAGCCAGTTTACATGTTCTTCTTCTGTCTACCCGCCTTGTTGGACATAGCGGGTAAACTTTTAAAAAGAATGGTTCCCAAGGAGTCTGACCAACATGAGACAAATGCATTGAAGGGCCGATATAAGATTATGGGCCCTTAAACCCCCAGAGATAGATGGCGTCTTACCGAACAAGGTATGGTACGTTTAGGGGTGGTAAAGTGTGGCTGAGGTTACGCGGGCGGGAGTCTGGGTTTTACCTTTTTAGTTGAAAAATCCGCCGGTGACATTTATGTCAGACTTTTCTTTGCAAAAGTCTGATCATATGACCCAAGGGTGCTACCAGATGGTTGTTGTTGCTGCTTACGAGCAACAAGGACCGTCGTCGCCGCCTTTACCACATTCACCATCTCCATCCAATCTCGGGTATTGGACTTGATATCCACCTCATTGGTTGTCTTATCTTCGATCAGCTGGTCACTTCGATTAGTCGAAAGAGACTTATTTTGAGTACAATCTATCACGGCAAGAATCTTAGGGGAGAGCTTGTCTGCAAATTATCCCTGGTGATATAACCAGAGTCTTCCCGCACAGCGACAATAGCCTTGGCAAGCCTTGTACGAACATGTGGTATCGCCTTCAACTTTTTCACAAGTGCAAAATTAATTGGTGGCCAAAGACGCCCCCACCCCCTATGTACACTCAATGTTGAATGCATGACCTCTGTATTTTGTATAAATTCTAAGAATTCACTTTTTAGTTAACACCCCTCCATGAATCTTTAGAAATTTAGATATATTTTAATTTAAAATGACTCGATTCAAACATTCTACAATGCCTACAGCTATTTTCTTTAAATAGCAAAAGGGATACACTGGAACGAGGATAATTATGTACCAAATAGTAATCTACCAGTGGCAGCAGTACAAAAAGGAATCCGAAATT